>NC_085136.1:90850824-90867324 GCF_035046485.1 Aedes albopictus
TGAATCGCACTTTGGCGTAGTACCTAACCGATCGAGGATGGTTCGTGGGTATACAAGTAGATTTCGACGCGGAGCCAATGGCCAACCGCCAGCAAAGCAGTGACCGATTCCGCCATGCCGGTGAAGCTAGCAGCCGCCCATTGACAAATGCTGATTAGTTAGGTATGTGTCCTTTTTGCCCCGGTAGGGAGGCCTTCTTACTCCGGTCAACTTTTTTCGATGAGAAAAAAAAACAACAGAGAACATTTATATTTTGTGAACTTCCATGTTATGTTTCATATCAATACCGATTTAATTTTGTAGACTGTAAACTACATTACACTTTGCATTCGAAATCGAACGATTTACTGGTGTTTTACCATGGAGCAGTTCAAAATGCTTAAGCTGACCTTGTTGCCCCGGGTCTCCCTAATTTCGCCAATGCGGTTTCATGAGGACTCCTTCAAAACCAGCTAGAGTCCAGTAATTTAAATAAACTCCTCCTGGAATTCTTTCGAGGATTCTTCCTGGAATTTCTACGGGGATTTCCTCCTAGAAATTCTTCCGGAATGCCTGATGGAGATTTTTCAGAGATCCTTTCAAGAGTTCTTTTGGGCATTTCTCTAGGAGTTACTTCAGGTATTCTTACAGGAATTTCGTAACGGATTAATCCAGGAGTTCCTACACGAGATTTCTTAGGGATTGGTCTAGGAGGTCCTTCCAAAACAACACACTTGTCACAGAAAAGTCACGGCAGCGCAGGTTTTGGTTGCGCAGAAGTCACTGTAACTTTATTTATCAAGTTAGTACTTACTTGTTAGATGTAAGTCACAGTGACTTCTGCGCAACCCAAACCTGCACTGCCATGGCAGGCAAGTGTGTAACTTGTGCCAGGAAATACTTCTGAAATTCTGGGATTAGATCAGGAGTTGCTTCAGACATATCTCCAAAAGTTTCAACGATGTGTGCAGATGTTTCTTCAGATATTCTTCGTGGAATTCCTTCAGAGTATTCTCCAGGTTTTCTATCAGGGATGCCTCCCGGAGTGTGTAAAAAATTCGAAGATTGAAAGTGAAGATTGACATTCCCATTTTTTTTATTCGTGTTTGGCCACATTCATTATCAACTGAATGCCTCTCTTTTTTCATTCAATTCTCTGTCACGAATATTTTTTCGCACGTCGTAAAATGTCCCATTTCTGTTAACAGACGCATAATTTGACTTAATGGACAAATAGAGCAGTTAATTAGTATTGTAATTAACTACTATACACAAGTTTTGAGGTGATTGGAAGAATAATCGGGAGTTGAAAGAATAAGTGAGAAAATTCATTCACCAAAATGAATTTTATTTTGATCCCTCAGTTGAGAATCTTCAAAATTCACGTTGAATTTCACTCACTGAAAATGAAAATTTCAAACTCTGTCCCGGAGTTACAACTGAGATTTCTCCAAAAATTCCTACAGGAGATTCTTCAGGGATTCTTCTATAAGTTTCTTCAAGAATTTCTTTAGGACTATTATCCGGCACATCGTCAGGATTTCCTTGAAGGACCTCTCATGGAGCTCCTACAAAAATTCTTCCAGGATTTCTTTCAGGAAATCCTCCAGGAATTCCGCAGGGTTTTTATACATACCTCCCGAAAATACTTCAGGAATTCCTCCCGGAAATTTTTCAAATATTCTCCTGCAAATCCTTCAGATAGTCGTCTTGCAAATCCTTCGGAGATGCCTCCTTCCCCGAATTCATTCGGGGATCCCTCATGAAAATCTTTCGAAAATTTTCACTGGAATTCCTACGGAGATTCCTCCTGAAACTTCTTCGGAGATTTTTTATGAAAACTTTTATGCATGTTATTTTTATGCACTTTTAATTTATTTCCCTTCTGCATAAAAGTTACTCAGAGCCAATATTTTGCATAAGAATATTTTATAATGACGGGAACTATTGCAACGGTGACCAAGCGGTTGTTTACAGGGGAGGACAAAGAAAGGTTACAGAGGCGTTTCAGGGGGTCCCGAGGGGTTTCAGCGGGTACCAGGAGATCTCAAGGGTGTTTTCGGGGGGTTGAGGGGGCTTTCAAAAGCATTGCAGAGAGTTTCAGAGGGTATTCGACGGGTTTTGTAGGTGTTACAGGTACGTTTTCGGGGGTTTCCGAAGGTCTCACGTGCGTTACATGGGGTCCGAGTGGGTTTCATGGAGATTTCGGAGGCATTTTAGGAAGTCTCAGAGCAGTTTAGGCTAGTTTCAGAGTCGTTGCGTTGCGGAGGTGTTTTTGGGGTTTCAGAGAATCTCAGGTGCGTTACAAAAGGTCCGAGGGGATTTTAGGGGAATTCTGGAAGCATTTCAGAAAGTTTCAGAGCTTTTTCAGCAGGATTCAGAGACGTTACGCCGGTTTTTTCGGGGGGTCTCAGTTGCGTTATATGGGGTCCAAGAGGGTTTAAGAGGGATTTTTACGGCATGTCAAGAAGTTTGAGAGTATTTTCGGCGAGAAACAGAGGCGCTATGAAAGCATTACGGAGGAGTTTTCGGGGGTTTCGGACCGTCTCAGGTGTGTTACATAGAGTGCGAGGAGGTTTCAGGGGAATCTTGGAGTCATTTCAGGAAGTTTTTGAGGACTTTAAGAGACTCCCATCACTATAACCACAGACAAACAGATGTAACACTCTGATAATTTCCATCGTACACCGATTTGACGGTCTTTTTCAAAATTCGATAGTTGGCCAACTGCCCAACCATGGCGCTCGCATTGTTTTTTTTTTCGAGTTTGACGTTTTTTCACTACCGCCACCTAGTTGGTGGTCGGCCAAACTTAGTCCTTTTAGCATTGGGCGAATATGTTTCCGTGACTATGATTTGAATCGAAAAATGTTTGAAGTGTTACGTCTGTTTGTCTTTGCTATATCTCTTGAAACGCCCCTGAAATACCCTTTACCTTAGGCGCTCCATAAACTAGGTAGACGCATTTTTGGTCATCTCAGACCCTCCCCCCTTCCCCTCCGTAGACTTTTGTTCATACAAAATTTTTGAAATTTGTAAGGACCTTAGACTTTGGCCTGATGTGCCTGACGGACGTGCAGGGGTCAAGCTAATGGATCCAGTTCACGGTGTACAACATGTAGAAGGTGATATCTTCCGGAAAACTGACAGTTTTTTGGTGACGTAATTCAAATCGTTCAGAGGAAATCTAGTACTCCACATCAATTTGATCATGTGGAGAACGATGAGAACGACGTCACTTGTTTACATCCAAAATGTATGTTTACATAGGTTACTAGCCTGTCTTGTGATATTTATGCCGTGGATCCAGTTAACAACATTAGGTGAGAGCGTTTCAGGCTTCCTTTTTTTTTTTCATTTATAATATGTATTTTCACAACAATATCATACCTTACATCATGGAGTGTTTGGTACGGTATGTCCACGCATCCTTCCTCCCCTGCAGATTCGAGAAGTGATTCGATTCTAAGCTGAAATGAATTGAAATCGAACCATTTCAAAGAATCATCTTTGCGGTAAACGCTACGCAGTAGGCCTGGCCGCTTTGACGCTTTTGACATATCTTCGATATGCTGCAAGTATCAATACTGACAAGAAAAATAATCGGGCGTAATCTAACCCGATTATTTTCCAGGATGCTTTCTTGTACTGGCTGCGTAGGGGAACTGGGGGTAAGACGCCCACGTTAAGGAAGAGTCTAATTTTAACCACGAAACACTTCAAAATACACACTTTTTTGGCACTAACATGAAGCACCAACATGTTTCCTTCCAAATGGAAGAAACCATAAACCAGTTTTATGTTTTACTACTGAAAAATTCAAATTTGAAAAAAAGTTTGATTTTCAGAATTTTAGTTTTAATGCGGGGTAAAACGCGCCACTAGCCACAGCTAACGCCAGGATGCCAAATTGTGTACATATACTTACGCGCCTGGTTTATTGTCAACTGTCATTGTTCGTGAATGGTATACAGTCATTACATAATTATGGATCACCTGTAATTATGGGTCAATTCCATGCAAACGTCATAGTGAGCTGTTTTATCAATAATTACTACAAAATGACGCATGGCTGTGTGATTAGTGAACTTATTAATAGTAAAAATGTGCTGTTGCTTGGTTCCAACTTGTGTTCTACATAATTTGTGCCAGAATTTGGATTTAAATGGCTATTTTAATGTAAATAACTAGGGGTGGGCATTTTACCCCACACATACCTCAGAAGTTTGGACCCTTGTAAAAAAGTTGTAAGGGTCAAATTTGATACTTTTTTCGCTTGGAACACAAATAATGGGAGTTTGCAAAACAGTTTGTGGGGATAGCGAGAAAAAAATCTTTTAAATGATGTAAAAAAGTGCCAACATTTGACAGGCTAAAATTACATCAAAAGTAACCAAAATCGTTTTTCGAAGTTTTTGCACAATTTTTTAGTAAAAATATGTAAACTCAAATGTAAAAAAGCATTTTTATTCTTATTTTAGCGATTACAATTGAAAAAAGTACTGAAAATAACGTGGTTTGCCTAAAACAAGGGTGGCGCAACTTGCCCCCTATGGGCGTTATGGCCGCAGTTCCCCTATGTGTTAGATTAGATTACAGATTAGATTAGACCCTTTAAGATGTTGTTGAAGCCCTCTGATACGACACTGACCTAAAATGCCACGCAACGCCCCTGAATCCTCTAATCCCGTAATCCCATTTAAATGCCCTTGAAATGATTATAATTAGTTTGAAATGCCTCTGAAACCCTTTTGGACGCCTTTAATAGGGTGCAGAAACCCCCTGAAACGCTCCTTAGAACACCTTGAAACGCCCCTGAAATGCTATAAAACGCCCCTTAGCAGAATCAAAATTTTCCCAATCGAATATTTTCAAACTTTCAATTCATACTATTTAGCCGTAATTCTGACTTTGTATGAAGAACAATTTGTGGTACATGAAAGTTAGATAATAATCGAAATTTTGACACCGTGAGGTTCCAGTGTAACAGACGAAATTCCGCATGGAATTACCAAAGGTATTTCCAGAGGCATTACCAAAGGAATTTTCTGAGGAATTATCGGAGAAATTTTCAAAAATTACCCTAGAAATTTACAAACAAATTGACTAAGGAAACTTCAAACTACCTGCCGAATGAATTCCGAAAGGAACAATCGAAAGAAATACAAAAGTAATTGTCAGGTATATTGCCAAAGGGATTGCCGGTAAAACTTCCATAGAAATTGCTGAAGGAAATCCCATAAAAGTTGCCTGATAAAGTTCTAAAGCAATTGCCTAATGAATTTTGAAAAGTGATGCCGTATATATTCCAAAAATAAGAATCCAAATGAATTTCGAATAACACAGTATCCTACAACAAAAATGCACTAAAGCCGTTTTCCTATACAAACTAGCCAACAAGAAATTTTATAGCAAAAAATGCTAATCGTGTTGGTCTCTTCAGCATTTTTTTTTTTCTATAACATATATTTTGTCTTGATACATTTTTATTGCCAAAATTCAATATATCTGTAACTTTTGTATCAATATTTACCACCAAACTTTTTCAACAATTAGGGGTAGGCGGGGCAATATGGACACCCTAAGGTTTTTGCCAACTTTACCTGGCAAGATGTCAAAAAAGTTTAGTTTTTTGATACATGTATCCTTTTAAAGTCTATTTAGCATCTATTGCATAAGAATGCTCACGAAGAAAAATGATTTATCCACTTCAAAAAATGTTTTGAAAAATGTTAGTTTTTCATGACCGTCTTCAAGCATACGGGGCAGAATGGACACCCCCATGGGGCAATATGGACACCATCAGACTTTTACGAATTTCGTACATTATTTACACCTATAAAGTAATTTCATCACAAAACAACTATTATGGATGAATAATACGCCGAAGTAGTTCATTTTTGTTCAGTTAATTTAAATTCAGACTGTTTTGGATAAAGCTTCGTTTTTGTCGGCATGTACAGCTGTGCCTAGAACAACTATTTTCCACTTCTGTCGTTTTTTGACCAATTTGTTTCACCCTATGTCTACTATAGTGAACATTTAACCGGAAATGTACTGAAATCGAAGAATTTGGTTGGTTTGTGATTTAGGTTATATTTTTCCCTTGCCACTTCTTTCAAAAAGGTGAGTGTCCATTTTGCCCCGGCAGCAGAAGATACTTCCAAACTTGATTTTTGATATAATAAAGAAGAAAATATAAACATGTTAAGCATGTAGATACAGCAAAACTACTTACATGTGTTCTAGAAATATCAGGTTTTAATCGACCTGCAATAAATTAATCACTAAATCTTATTTTAGATGGTGTGAAAATTATAATTTCCATGCACCAAAAACAGAGGACGCAACTTTTTCGTGTAAAATCATGTATAATTTTAAATTCGAATGTTTATTTCCTGAAACTACGTTTTAGACAAATGGACTATATTCTCCATTCATTGAAAGTTCAAAAAAGTTCGCATATTTCAAAATACTGTCCATTCTGTCCCGGGTGTCCATAATGCCCCGCCTACCCCTAAAAAAATTAAATGTTTTGTAGTTCGTCACAGAAAAATTAAAACAGTCGGTTGAGAAATACCTGAGATAAGGCAATCCAAAGTTGATTAGCTTACATGGGAAAACGGCTTTGGTGCAATTTTATTGTTCAATGCTGTATTGGCCAAGAAATTTACAAAATAGTTACCGAACCAAATTCTACAGCAGTTGCCTAAATAGTTTTCAAAAAAAATGTCCAAGAAAACCCAAAAGGTACACTGTTGAAATTGCACATCCATGTGCACAACAGAACATGTGCTCGATGAACAAATTGGGATTTGAATTATGAAAAGAAATCCACGTACTCCGGTGAGACTCGAACTCACGACTCCCAATTCGCTAGACGGGCGCTTCTATTCCTTCAAGCTACGGAGTCACTCGACTATCTCTACTAATCGGTCGGCCGAGGACCGACCCGTCGAGAGTCCGACTGCACACTAATTGTCATACCAATAAGTGATTGGGAGGCAGTGCCCGAAGCTCTCGACAATTAAAAATAACTTCCTCTCCCGCTTTGACATACAGGAATAGAAGCGCCCGTCTAACGAATTGGGAGTCGTGAGTTCGAGTCTCACCGTAGTACGTGGATTTCTTTTCATAATTCAAACCTCAGTTTGTTCATCGAGCACATGTTTTGTTGTGCACATGGATGTCAAAGCAATTTCAACAGTGTAATTTCCCGCATGGCTTGGTTAGCCAAAGCAAAATCAAGAACTTGACACCCAAAATGTATTCTTATAGGAATTTATGGACCAAAACCAATGAAAACTACTTAAAGGATTTCCAGGGGATTTGCCGAAAAAATTCCGTCAATAGATTATTCGAAAGCTTTTTACAAGGTAACTCACAGGAAATTCGCCGAATCCATTTTCAAATGAAATTCCGAATGAAGTATTCAATCTCGCATTTTCAGCGCTAACGCTGGGCTAACGCATTATTTGTAATATTTTCTTAATCTGCCCATAATCGCATAGTTGACGTAAGCGCCACTGTAGTTTTCAACACACTTTTGAAATTTTAACAATGATTAATGAAAAGTTTATGATTTTTTTTTTTCACGTTTATAACCAGTTGGTGATTAGATCTTGTGCTCTATTGAATAAAACTGGTCACAATTATGTACATTTGATAGATATTAGCTTGTGAGGGCTGACATTATCAATGGTGGTTATGTCAACTATGCGATTATGGGCAGTAATGCCCAAAGAGGTTAAAAGCTTAATATTGAGACATGTATTAGAATCTAGTGAAAATAGTGTGTGAAAAAAACTAATGGAAGACAAAATGCAAGATGTGAACGTTAAACTATGTTTTAAAAATTGCTGGAAATTGTAAGAAAAAATCTAAGCAAACTACTTACCGTTGATCACACTGTACGTGGCCAGTATGTGCGCCATGCTGGTGGCCGGCGAGGTAAGCGCAAGCCCCAGCCAGCAGAGCAGCGCCCCGGCGATAGCCACCTTCCGGTACGAAAACTCCTTGAGCAGCGGCCCGACAAACAGGCCGGAAAAGTTCATCATCACGTCCAGGGCGCTGATGATGATGGCCGCTCCGGTGGTGCCCACGTGCAAATCATTCAGCAAATCACCGAACAGCAACCCAAACGAAGGCTCTATCGAACGCGTTGAAAGCTTTTGTTTTTTTTTTTTTTTTTGTCAAAGCGGGGCGAGGCGGGTTGAAGAGAAAATATGAAATCAAGCGGAAATTATAATCGGATTCGCGTGGGCCAAATTATAGTGGAAAAATTGAAAATTTAAAGCGATGGCGAGGTGCAATAAAAGGCAAAATGGTGCCATGCACTGAAAGAAGGGAAAAAGTGGCTGCGTTCAATTTGAAATCAGACGGTACTATGTTACAGAAATGAGCAACTTGCCAGAAAAGTTTAATTTATCGAGTATGAAAATATCAGCATAAAGAAAACGTGATTTGAAAATTTTAAAATCTTCAAGGAAAAAAGTAAAAAAAGAAAATTTCAAGTAGGAATTTAAAATAAACTTGCAGAAATACAATTTTTTACATATTTATATTTTCAAAAATGTGCTTTTTCATTATTTTTTTTAATTTTCTTATTTTTAATTCTTTGTTTTATTCTCCAGTGCGTTTTGTTAATTTGTTTTAATTTTTTAATTTTTTTATTATTGTTTTTTTTTATTTTTATATATCTTAAAAGAAAAATTTCCTCGTTGTTTTTGCTAAACTTTGCAGAATCCTTTCAGATCAAACACAGACCATTTCCCTTCTTTCAGTGCTCTTTGCCCTAAACTTCCGACCGCCCCAATAAATACTCACATTGACCAAACTAACGCCAAAGCAGGCCATCCAGCCCCAGCCGCCATCGGGGGCGACTTTCTTAGCCGCCCTCAGCTTTTCCATGGTGGCGGGCGATGACTGGTTGAACTGCTGTCCCTGCTGGAGGTCGTTTTGTTGCCGATAATGGCGATCGAAGGCGTAATGGCGTTATCGTCGTCGACACCGTCGTCCTCGTCGTCAACGTGGGAGCTCGTGCCAGCCCGTTGTTGTAGCCGTACTTCTAGTGTGTTTACAGCTGTTCAAATGGAACTGCAATGAAAATGTAGAGAAAAAATCAGAGAAAATGCAATTGAAGCCCTATCGATTGATTCGATGTGCAATGATAGCAAGGTACCGAACGGCTATAAAATATATATGTGTGTCCTTGTGAACTTGAAAATGAATTATCACGAACGAGTTATTCGCTTGTTTGAAGGATACATATAATAATAATACTCAAATGGAGGGTATTAGCTAGGGATTGATTCTCATACGCTGTCCTTAAGGCGATAATGGATCCATTTCCTCACTTTTTGGTTTTTGATTTTTTATTAAATAACGAAGCGATATTTTCAAAATCGGTTTTCGTGCACATGTAGAGTATGGATCAGGGTATTTTCTGATTTTTTTACGCGAGAGAAAATGTTTTTCGTTTTTGCAGAAACCATTATTGTACAAAATTTCACTAAAAAATGGTTTCCGCAAAAACGAAAAACATTTTCTACAGCGTAAAAAATTCAGAAGATACCCTGATCCATACTCTACATGTGCACGAAAACCGATTTTAAAAATATTGCTTCGTTATTTAATAAAAAATCAAAAACCAAAAAATTTTGGAAATGCTTCCAGTTTCGCCTTAAAACATAAAAACGAAAGTTTTGTAGAATGCTGCAGTAAAATTCATGTGAATAGTTTTTTGAAAAACTTCCAGCAAAAATGTAGTTTTTTTTTAACTTTCTGCGTGTTTTGGGGAGATTTAAAAAAGAATATGAACTTAAGTCTGATACATTTCTTTTTGGGAATCCCGCACAAAACCTTCAAAATGGATTCATGAAGAACATCTTAAGGACTCGATCAAGTAAATATTCACGTCATTCCTAGAAAAACTACTTGATAAATCACAAAAAAAATGAAAATTCCGGAAATTATTGAAAGAATTTGCAGTAGATTCCAGGAGTTAGTTCTGGAGCTACTTAGTTCCAAAACTAATGTCTATCAGAATTTCTAAAGAAATTTTACATACAAAACTCATGAAAAAAAATACGATAATATTCCTAAAAAGATTTATTCTTGATTGTGATAGCTGGATCAAATTCTGGTTTATCACAACGTGTATATTCTAATCACCCAGATACAAATTAACTGTTGTCAAATGACAGATTTGTTTTCAGGAACACATTCAAATGGAATCTGTGGAAGAATTCGTTATGATATCCTGGACTAAATGTTTAGATTAAATTTTTAAGAAAATCGTTTCTTTATGGACCAAGAGGTCTGAGCCAGAAACGGAGAAAAAAATCTTTAGAGGAGTCATGGAGAAATTCGGCGAAATTCTTGGAAATTCCCGCGAATCCGAGGAATCCCAGGACAACCCCAGAAGAAGAAATCTCTGGGGGAAACCAAATAGAAATCCAGCAAGAAAATGAATTCCTTGAGATAATAAAGATAAAAAAAAAAAATTCCTTGAGAAATTCCGGGGAAAAATCCGGAATAGTTCTCGGGAGGAATTCCAGAACGATCGAAGGAGGGCCCCCAGGAGGAATCTCTAAGAGGGATCCCGAATGAAACACCTGGACATCCCGGGAAGAATCGCTGGAATTACAGAAGCAGGCCCGAGAGAATTCCCATAGAGAATCCCTGCAGGAATCCCGAACAAAATCCCTGGAGAAACACCGAAAGAAATTCCGGTAAAATTCCAGAGAGGAATTCCTGGACAAATCTCGGCCTGAGGCATCCAGGGATACATGGAGTAATCCAGGAAAGAATCCCTAGAGAAGCCCTCAGAAGGAATCTCGAGACATGCTTGTAGTGATTCTGGAAGGATTCGCAAATGGGATCTCTTGAGGAATCCCTGGCTAAATTGCAGAAGAAATTCCAGGAAGGCATCCATGAAAAAAATCTTGAACAAACTTCAAAAGGAATTCCGAGCCAAATCCGACGAAGAAATTCAAGAAAAATTCTTGCAGATCCGGGAAGAATCGATGCTAAAACACCAAGATCAAACTTTAAGGAGGATTCCCGGAACCCCTATACAAATCAATTGGGATGATCCGAAAGAATTTCCAGGAGAATTGGTGGAAGGAGCACCTAAAAGAATCTCAGATGAAATTCAGGGAAGAATTCCAGGCAAAATTATGTGAACAATCCCTAGAAATATTTCTGGAGAAATTTCTGAAGGAATACGGGAAGAACCGATGAAAAAACTCCAGAGGGAATTTCTGAGGGGGGTCACCGAAGGCCTGCCGGGAAACTTCTCAGAACGAATCTTGGAGGAATTTCAAGAAGAAAATCTGGAGAAATCCCAGATGAAATACCGGATAACCCTTGGGAGAATTCCTGGAAAAAAACCAAAACCGAATTCCAGGAGAAATCCCGAGAAATGCCTCAGTAATAATTCCTGCTGGGATTCGAGGATGGTTTTCGAACGGAATCCCTGAAACAATCCCAGAGGAAATTCTGGGTGGAACTTCAGGCTAAATTTGACGAACAATGTCTAGAAACATTCCTGGAGGAATCTCTGAATATGGGAAGAAACGCTGGAATAACTTCAGGAGGAATCTCTAGGGATTCTCGAAAGTATCCAGGAAAAATCTCTGAACGAATCTTGGAAGGATTCTTGGAAACAATCCCTGTGGGAATCCCGGGGGGAAATACCTGGAGGTATCGTGGAACGAATCTCTGGAGAAATGCCGGACGGCACTCCGGGAGGAACCCCAGGAGAAATCACAGGAAGAATTCCAGGAATTCCGTACCGAGACCCGCAAGGAATCCTTCAAATAATTTCTGGAAAAATGAAGTTATTCGGAAAAATAGTTCGAAAACAATGGGAACATTCTCTGGCGAAACCCTCGGAGATATTCTGGTAGAAATCCCTTGTCGATTCTCGGAAGGAATTCTGAGAAGGAATCGCTAAAGAAATCTTTAGAAAGAATTTTGGTAGAAATCCCAGGAAGTATGAGGCATGCTTGGAAAAGACTGTTGGGTGGCGAAGCACATCGCTTAGCGATTTCTTGAAGGGATCCTACGTGGAAAGGAAAAGATTTCTGGACGATTTCTTAAAGAAATCCTAGGAGGAATCTTTGGATCCAGGGGGCATCCCTGCAGGAATACGAAGAGCAATTCGTGGAAAAACTTCGGAAGCAAATCTGAGAGGAATCTTTAAAGGAAACGCTGAAGGAAAACCGAGGAATTCAGGAGGAAAACCTGGACAAATCTCTGGAGAAACTCCGGAATCAATTCCAAAATTATTCCCGGAAGAAATCCCAGAATGAATCCAGGCATAAATCGCGGGAGGTATCTTTTGGACAATCCCAGAAGAATCTCTCGAGAAACTCCGTAAAAAATCCAAAGGACTTCGAAACTCGGACATAATTCGAAGAAGATTCCCGGGAGAATTCCAGACAAGAACCCCTTAAGTAGTTCTTAAGTACTCCCACGAAGAATGCCAGAAAAAATCCTGCATGAATCCCTGACGGATACTGGGAAACAAATGTCTGAAAAAACATCAGCAAGAATATCGGGGGAAATCTTTGGACTACTTCCTGGAAGAATCTCGGAAAGCATTCCAATAAGATTCCCGGGAAGAATCCCTGGACCAATTTTGGAAAGAATTCCGAGAATATTTCCGGAAGAAAATCTTCGAGGAACACAGGGAAGAGTCTGTGGAGAAACTTGGACGGGATTTCTGGATGAATCTTGTGATGAGTCCCAGGAAGAATCACTACAGGGATCCCGGGAGGAGCCCCGATTGGAATGCCTAGAGAAATCTCTTGAGCAGTAAAGAATTACCGGAGAATTCCATGGAATCCATTAATCCTTTTCCAGCCCTCAAAAAAATCTTGGAGGAATGCCACAATAAAACCGGAAATTTGGGCAAATCTCTTCACGAATTTTGGAAGGAATTACAAGAAGTTTCCCGGGAAGAATTCCTTGAGGAAACTTGGAAGGGATTATAAGAGGTTTCCCTGAACTCTGGAATACAATACCAGGAAGAAAGAAGAGTGCCTGCATGTATTCTGGGATGCATCCCAAACGGATTGCCTAGAAGAATCCCTGGAGAAACACAGGAAATACCTGACCTGAGAGGAATCTGTGAAAGCATCCTCGAAGAAATTGTGGAAAACACTCGGGCCCAATTTCACAAAGAATTCCTGAAAGTTTTCTAGAGGAATCCCTGAAGTAAAATAAAAACGGAAAAAACGCTGGAAAATCGCCGCAAAGAATCTCTGGAGGAACCCTCAGATGAATCCCGGAAGGAATGCCAGGGAGTATTTCGGAAAGAGTTTCGAGTGGATTCCTGGAAGGATTCCGGAAGAAATCACAGAAAGAATCCTTGCAGAGATCTCTGGGGGAAACTGGAAGGGAAATCCTCGATAAATTCCGGAAGGAATTTCTGGAGAATTCCAGAGAGAAATCCATGAGGAAATCCCTGAAGAAAATCTGGGAGGACATCTGGGCCAAACAGGAAAAAATTATGCATATATTCCTGAAATACTGGGCACAGTCTCTGGAAGAATCCCCGGAGGAATCCCGGACTTCCACGGAAGTATTTCCGAGAAGATTCCCAGGAAGGGTCCTCGAAGACACCCTAGACGTAATTCCTACGAGAATCACGAAAGCAATCCTGGAAGAATTCCTGCAGTGATCACATAAGGAATCCCTAACGGAATCCCAAAAGAAGTCCCCAACGGAATCCCTTAACAAATGTTTGAAGATACTTTGGAAAGAATTCCCGAAGAATCCTAGGGAGGAATTCCTGAAGGGATCTTGGAAAAAAATCTGGAGGAATTTCCGGGTCGAACCTCATGACCCCTGGAGAAACCTGGATAGAGTTCTGGGACAAATCTCGAAGAATTCCTACAGGGGAGGAATCCGACACGAAACGCCTAGAGGAATCTCTGAAGAAACAGAGGAAAGAATTTGCGGAGAATTCCAGGGAGGAATCTATGAAGGTATCCTGTAGGAAACTTGGGAAGAAATTTCGGACCCAATCTCACAAAGATTCCCAGGAAATTCCCATGATGGAATCCGGGAAAAATCGCTGGAATCTCCTTCAGGAATACCTGGACGAATCTAGGAAGGAACTCCGAGAGTATTCCAGAGAGAAATCATAGGTAAAATCCAGGGATGGGAACACTCACTTGCAAAGAATTGCACTCATTTGCCTTTTTCTCAGCCCAGAAGCGTGCAGTCGAAAAACGATGCATGGACGACTTCTACCTTGTGGTTTTGTCTCAAACTTGGTCGAATAGAGTAGGGGTCGCTCACGAATCCCAAAGTCGTGACAGAGCTGTGAAAGCGACTCTCCACGAGGTGAGTGTAAATTACATTCATCTCGTGGAGAGTTGCCTTCGCACCTCACTCACGAATTCGGTATACGTGTGCGACCCCTACTCTATTCGGCAAACTTTTAGACAAAATCACAAGGTAAAAGTCGTCCATACATCGTTTTTGGATTGCATGCTTCTGAGCTGAGAAAACTGCAAGTGAGTGTAACTCTTTGCAAGTGAGTGTTGCCATCCTTGGTAAAATCTTGGCTGGATCCCGGGATGAATCCCTTGTGTGAACCCTGAAAAATCACAGGAAAGAATTTCCGTAGAGTTTCAGCGAGGAATCTCTAAAAAAATCCTGGAAAAAATCCAGAAGTGTTTCCGGAACGAAACCCATGAAGAATATATGAAAAAAACTATGAGAAATTCATAAAGGAATCCGTGGAGATACGCTGAAAACCGGGGGAAATCTCTGGGTGAATTTCCGGACGATCCTAGGAAAAATCCCAACACGAATATCGGAAGGTGTTCCAAGAAGATTGCCATTAAGAATCCCCTAAGAAATCCCTGGACTGATTCCGGGAGGTACCACGACAGGAATTCATAGAGGAGCTCCTGGAGAAATTCTGAAACACCCGGAAAACTGTAAGGAGGAATCTCCGCAGGGATTCCGGAAGAAATTCAGAGAGGATCCACATCCCTCGAAGAATCCCTAGAAAAATTCCTGGAGGGAAGGAATTCCGCGAAGATACCGCGAAATACCTGAAGATATCCTTGGAAGTATCCCTGGAGTAACCTCGGACGGAGTTATTCTAAAATTCTTTCAGAGGCTGCGTCGGCAATTCCTCCTAGACACAATTAGAGAATTTTATGGAGTTCGTTTGGAAATCGGCGCTACATTCTTGGCGAATCAAAATATGACTGTTTTGGATTTATCCCAACGTTGCGACTCTGTTTCGTGTCTTCTTCAAATAGGAAAATTGAGATTAGTCGTTTTGAGAACGACTCGAAGCACAGTCGAAACGTCGGAACAAATTCCAAACTGTCTAATTGATTCCTCCATACAGTGCAGTGTCAAGCTTTGCCAATATCTCCAGAGCTTCATTTGAAATTTTTGATAAAAATTTCTTCGAAAATTCCGTCACTAGTACCGCTAAGAGTTCTTTTCGAAATTCCTTCTGGAATTTTCCGAGAATTCATTCAGAAATTTTTTTGGAAAATTTCAAGATTCCTTGCAAATTTTTCCAATAGTTTCTTCAATAATTCCTCCAGGAGTTTATTTGGGGAATCCTCCGGAAGATCCAACGGGATTTCATTCTAATGGTACGGAAGTTTCTCTAGGACTAGTTTATTTGTGGACGCAGTAGCGCCCGTGGCAAGTTTTTTTTTTTTCAATATAAACGGTTCATGTGTAATTCACGCTTGTAGATTTTAAATAAGAAAAGCATTACCTTTTTCTACGTTTTGAATAGAGTTTTTTGGTGAATTCAATGCAGCTTATATTTACATCTGAAAGTACTTCGGTGAAGTCACCGGACAGACAAACAGGGCTATCTGTGTTATTTCCAGTAACTGCTGCATTCGGTTGTCTAAGAGTGACAGATTCTTTTCTGCATTAAAAAAAAAAAAACAAAATTTTCAGCGTGTGTTGTCTGTGTGTGTTTTCTTTTTCATCAAATGCTAAGTCTGGTTGTCAAAGGTTGTCACTGGTTTTGTTTTCTGCATCCGATAGTAAAAAAGAATGAAAATGTCAAATATTTAAAAAAAAATCAAAATTTCCAACGTCTATTGTCTGTGATTTTTAAATGCTGTGTCTGGTTGTCTATGGTTGTCACTGGTTTTGTTTTCTTCATCTGACAGTAAAAAGCATTAAAGTGACAAATTAAAAAAAAAACAAAATTCCCAACGTATGTTGTCTGTGATTTTTTTTATCGAATGCTGTGTCTGGTTGTCACTGGTTTTGTTTTCTTCATCTGACAATAAAAAGCCTAAAAGTGTCAAATTAAAAAAAAAAATATTTCAACGTCTGTTGTCTGTGATTTTGTTCATCAAATGCTGTGTCTGGTTGTCTATGGTTGTCACTGGTTTTGTTTTCTGCATCTGATAGTAAAATAGAATTGAAATGTAAAATATTTAAAAAAAAATCAAAATTTCAAATGTCCATTGTCTGTGATTTTTTCATCAAATGCTGTGTCTGGTTGTCACT
>NC_085136.1:91192534-91227509 GCF_035046485.1 Aedes albopictus
AGACCAGAAGACCAGAAGACCGGAAGACCAGAAGACCAGAAGACCAGAAGACCAGAAGACCAGAAGACCAGAAGACCAGAAGACCAGAAGACCAGAAGACCAGAAGACCAGAAGACCAGAAGACCAGAAGACCAGAAGACCAGAAGACCAGAAGACCAGAAGACCAGAAGACCAGAAGACCAGAAGACCAGAAGACCAGAAGACCAGAAGACCAGAAGACCAGAAGACCAGAAGACCAGAAGACCAGAAGACCAGAAGACCAGAAGACCAGAAGACCAGAAGACCAGAAGACCAGAAGACCAGAAGACCAGAAGACCAGAAGACCAGAAGACCAGAAGACCAGAAGACCAGAAGACCAGAAGACCAGAAGACCAGAAGACCAGAAGACCAGAAGACCAGAAGACCAGAAGACCAGAAGACCAGAAGACCAGAAGACCAGAAGACCAGAAGACCAGAAGACCAGAAGACCAGAAGACCAGAAGACCAGAAGACCAGAAGACCAGAAGACCAGAAGACCAGAAGACCAGAAGACCAGAAGACCAGAAGACCAGAAGACCAGAAGACCAGAAGACCAGAAGACCAGAAGACCAGAAGACCAGAAGACCAGAAGACCAGAAGACCAGAAGACCAGAAGACCAGAAGACCAGAAGACCAGAAGACCAGAAGACCAGAAGACCAGAAGACCAGAAGACCAGAAGACCAGAAGACCAGAAGACCAGAAGACCAGAAGACCAGAAGACCAGAAGACCAGAAGACCAGAAGACCAGAAGACCAGAAGACCAGAAGACCAGAAGACCAGAAGACCAGAAGACCAGAAGACCAGAAGACCAGAAGACCAGAAGACCAGAAGACCAGAA
Source organism: Aedes albopictus (assembly GCF_035046485.1). NCBI lineage: Eukaryota > Metazoa > Arthropoda > Insecta > Diptera > Culicidae > Aedes > Aedes albopictus. Next base: position 91,193,392 of record NC_085136.1, read on the forward strand.
GACCAGAAGACCAGAAGACCAGAAGACCAGAAGACCAGAAGACCAGAAGACCAGAAGACCAGAAGACCAGAAGACCAGAAGACCAGAAGACCAGAAGACCAGAAGACCAGAAGACCAGAAGACCAGAAAACCAGAAGACCAGAAAAAAATGAAATTTAATGTTAAGTAAGCAATAACTGAAATTCATACCCTTTCTTTCACTTACCCCAACCAAAAAAGAGAAATTAATGAAAAGCGAAAATTCATTTCAAAGACAACTTCTCGAACCACACCCCACAGCTGATGGACGTTTGTCGTGTGTCCACAATCATTATCCTTCTGCTGGGGCTGGCGGCATCCAGTGCAGAGCAGTGTGCACACGTGACGACGACGATGACGACCAGCGTGCTCGATCGCCTGGTTTGGTGTATCAGTATCAGTATCAGGATCCGCGCATCAGCAGGCATCCTTCTCCTCCTTCGGGGTGCCCCAAGTATGTAATTATGCAAAGATTGCACCGTGGTCATCAATCAAGTGCAAGTGCTTCAAATGTGCTCACGCGCTTTCGTCGTTTTAGAGATAACGGTTCCTTGGAAAGAAAAAAAATCCGAACGAAATTTCGCCTTCATCTTTGTCGATTGAGCGAGATCCGAGGAAAGTGATGCGCAACCATCAATCAGGGCCTGAACGTGCATACTTTTGATTTTATTTTGATTTAATGACCGCCGATAGTTAGGAGGTAGGTTGGTTGATGCACTCGTAGAATTTGAAGATGGCTTCTATTTCTTTTCCTCGGTAGACTTTGGAGATATCTGTTTTTTGTACAGACATTACATACATTTATTTGCTCAACATTACATTTAAGATAAGGCATAATCAACAATACTTAGGACGCCACAATACTCGGTTCGGGGTTGCCACTCTCCACCATTGGTCACCCCAATGCTCGTCAGATCACGCTTCACCTGGTCCGCCCATCGTGCTCTCTGCGCTCCACAACTTCTTGTGCCAACCAGATTAGTAGTGAACCTCAGCTTTGCAGGGTTGTTGCCCGGCATTCTTGCAATATGCCCTGCCCACCGCATCTTTCCGGCTTTGGCCACCTTCTGGATGCTGGGTAAGGCATAGAGTGCAGCGAGCTTGTTGATCATACTTCATCGCCACACACCGTTCTCCTGCACGCCGCCGAAGATCGTCCTTAGCATGCGTCGCTCGAAAACTCAGAGTGCTTGCAGGTCCTCCTCGAGCATGATCCATGTCTCGTGCCCGTAGAGGACCACCGGTCTTATTAGCGTTTTGTACGTGGTGCATTTGGTGCGAGGGTGAATCTTTTTCGACCGTAGTTTCTTCTGGAGCCTGTAGTAGGCCCGACATCCGCTGATGGTGCGCCTTCGAATTCTACGACGTTGTTGTCAGCCGTCAGTAAGGATTCGAGGTAGACGAATTCCTCCACCACCTTGAAAGTATCCCCGTCTATCGTAACATTACTACCCAGACGGATCCGGTCGTGTTCGGTTCCGCCTACCAGCATGTACTTTGTTTTTGAGGCATTCACCACCAGTCCGACCTTTGCTGCTTCGCGTTTCAGGCGGGTGTACAGTTCTGCCACCGTTCCAAATGTTCTAGCGATAATGTCCATGTCGTCCGCAAAGCACACAAATTGACCGGATTTTGTGAAAATCGTTCCCTGGCTGTTGAGCTCGGTTCGTCGCATCACACCGTTCAGAGCGATGTTGAGGATTTGCCGTACGGTGAAGATCTGGTCCGTTGTCGACCGGCCGTCGATGAAGCCGGCTTGATAACTTCCCACGAACTCATTCGTTTCAGGTGACAGACGACGGAAGATGATCTGGGATAGCACTCTGTAGACAGCATTCAAAATAGTGATCGCTCTGAAGTTCTCACATTCCAAATGGTCGCCTTTCTTGTGAATGGAACAGATTACCCCTTCCTTCCACTCCTCTCGTAGCTGTTTGGTTTCCCAGATCCTGACTATCAGCCGGTGCAGACAGGTGACCAACTTTTCTAGGCCTATCCTGATGAATTCAGCTGTGATACCATCCTTACCAACTAATTTGTTGGTTTTGACCTGGTGCATAGCATCCTTAACCTCCCTCAGCGTGGGAGTTGGATCATTTTCGTCCTCCGCTGCACTGACATCCTCGTTTCCTCCGTTGTCGTGGTCTCCCGTGCTTACGTTCTCCACGCCATTCAGGTGTTCATCGAAGTGCTGCTTCTACCTTTCGATCCCCTAACGTTTGTCCGTCTGTCAAGAGGCTCCCATCCTTATCCCTGCATATTTCGGCTCGCGGTACGAAGCCTGAGCTTCCTATAGAACTTCCGTTTGGCAACGGCACAGTAGTTCCTTTCTTCGCATCTTCCTGGCGGGGCTACTTTTTCGAAAGAGGCGGGTCTGCTGTTTCCGCTTCTGTTTGTAGCGTTCCACGTTCTGCCGGGTTCCTTACTGCAGCATTGTGGCCCACGTTGTATTCTTCTCCTCCATAATTGCTGCACATTCATCGTCGAACCATTCGATCCGTCGGCTTCTTTTAACGTCTTTTAGAGTGCTCTCGGTACATCGTTGATGATTGCTTGTACTGTACTTCAGCAGTTCTCTAGAGGGGCCACACCAAGCTCGCCCTCGTCTGGCAACCGTGCTTCGAAATCCAGCTCTTATGCTGAGGAGACATCCGGATGCTTCACTCACTCGCGTATATAGTTGCAGCTCTGGTCTATAATATGGCTACCTCTAAATGTTCGCACCTCAGATTCTGTCCAACACATTCAGCGCTACGATACCAAATCCGCGGTCCTTCAGTTGATCAGCGAGTATGCGGGTGTTCCGCACGGCCGTGAGGACAATAGTGCACAATTGAGCTTAGAGCCCTGCTCTGGCACTTGAACATCAATCAGCCACTCCTGACATGGAGAAGAGACGCAATTGTGAGTCGCACCTCCTCGAGAACAGACGCTCAAGTTAGCAGAAGTTCAAGAAATGGATAAACCTACATACATAAAGTTTGATTTTAAAATTTTGGCCAATTAAGCTGTTATTCAGTTATCATTTTTAGTTGGGTCATGCATCTATGTGCGGTCCAGTGGTGGTTGTCTATTTGAAAATCTACAGGAACTCCCTTGAGTACAGGTCATCGGATTTACAATCCAAATCCGTCTTACACGGCTTGAAGCTCTTCTGATACTCCTTGAAGCCTCATAAAATTCCATGAAATGCTCTTAAATGCCTCGAAACGCTTCTGAACTCCATGAGCTCACCAGAAACCCCTCTCAAGCTCATCTGGCCCTATGCCTGTGATGCTCCCCCTCCCAATCTCTCTGAAATCGGCCTTGAAACCTTCTGAGGCGCTCTGGAGCACCTTGGAACTCCCATAAACCCCGTAAAATCTCTGCTTTGAAACGCCTTTGTACCCCCTTTGAACTCCCCTTTAAAACTTGCTATGAACCCCCCTTTGAATCCTTCTATGAACCAACGCCCGCCTCCCCCCTCCCCCCTTAAGGCTCATCTGATAGTCAGTAAGGCCCTATAAAGCCTGTAAAGTAGACCGATGCAAATTTTGAAATTTTCGCTCCCCTATGCTTAATGGATGCCAATTTGGACTCTGATTATGCTACTGAAATTTGAGCTCATTTGAATCAAATTTGACTGAGCACACGCCATTCAAAGTTTGTATGGGAATTACTATGAAAAAGTCAAACTTTCATTTGCACGAGTTGAAACTATTTTCCACGTTACCTTGAAAATGAAATCGATACGGATTTATATAGAGTACATTGCCATCTTTCATATTGCCGAAGACTCCTAACACGTAAAACCAACAGAAAAATTGTTATTCAATAAAATATAACTTAAAATCTTTTGAAATGATGTTTCTCTTTACTTTTTGGGAACACTGCGAGTGGAAAATTTTGCCTAGTAGGCCAGCGGAGAATTTTTCAATACGAAGTGACAGAACAAAAAAAAAAACAACAATTCGCCCCAGCATCGAAACCAATGAATGATTAATGTACAGTCATTGCACAATCATGGGTCACTCTGTCACAATTATTAGTCAGACAGTTCACCATGCAATTCAAATGGAACTGACCCATAATTGTGGGTGACCCATGATTGTGCTATGACTGTACTTTGACAATTTTCTCTTTCTATTGAAAATCTTAACTTTGATACCTCAAGAAAATCCATCAAAAGACCAAAACTGGTCCTTCTTATAGACTTTTAGATTTGTGCTTTGATGATTTGCATAGGTGCTATCCGGAAACTACACACTCATAATTTAATCATCTCAAATATTCCCCCTATCATCTTTTCTCGTAGACTTTCGTTCATACATGTTTTGAAATTTGGATGGACCGTAGACTTTGCCAGATCACCTTCCCCAATTATCTACGTAGTTTATGGGCCTGTTCAGGCGTGGATTCTGGCTAGCTCATCATGTTGAGAAAGCGTCTTATGGAAACCCGTCGTCCACAGGCGGCATGGAAGAAATTTGGCGTAATTCAGGCAAAGACGGACGGACTCTACTTCATAACATGATGGCTGACCATACATATCTTGATGAAGGATTTAAATGTTTCGAGTTGTCAAACGTTGACAGTAGATAAGCAAAATAGCGTTAAAGTTTCCCATGTTGGCCCGGTCGTTTGTATTTGGTTCGGAGAATACGGAAATGGAAGTATCTTTTCAGTTAGTTTGTCTTTATTTGTTTCCGCTTTGTTATTCCTGGGCTAATTGACTACCCATTTAGCAATAAAGACGCTGTCCTTCGTTTTGCTGCATGCCATCACGTTTCCATTCTGACATTTACATTGAAAAATTTTCCGCTGGCCTACTAGGCAAAATTTTCCACGTGCAGTGTTCCCAAAAAGTAAAGAGAAACATCATTTCAAAAGATTTTAAGTTATATTTTATTGAATAACAATTTTTCTGTTGGTTTTACGTGTTAGGAGTCTTCGGCAATATGAAAGATGGCAATGTAATCTATATAAATCCGAATCGGTTTCATTTTCAAGGTAACGTAGCAAATAGTTTCAACTCGTGTAAATGAAAGTTTAACTTTTTCATAGTAATTCCCATACACAATTTGAATGGCGTGTGCTCAGTCAAATTTAATTCAAATGAGCTCAAATTTCAGTAGGACAATTAGAACCCAAATTGGCATCGATTAAGCATAGGGGAGCGAAAATTTCAAAATTTGCATCGTTCTACTGTAAAGCCTCTCAAATAGATCATTTAATTCATGAAATATCTTGAAACGCCGCTGGCACTCCTTGATGTCCGCTTGAGACTCATCTGAGAGCTCGTGAAAGCTCTCGTTAAACGCAATTGGAACCTCCTGAAACACTCCAAAACACCCTGGAGCTGATTTTCGCCCAATTTAGGCCTAAATCCCTAACAAATCCGTTGAGTTTTACTCATTTTCGAGAAAATAAATAAAATGTCCAGATTTTGTATGCTGTGTTGATGGGAGCCCTACATGTAAAGCCTCATGAATCCCCTAAGGGGCTGTCCATAAACCACGTGGTCATTAGGGGGAGTATGAACGCGGGGGGGGGGGGGGGGGGTTGAAAAGTCCCAAAAAAATAACCACGTGGTTTATGGACAGCCCCTAAGGGTAAAACCTGTTTTAAAATCTTAAAGTTCATTAGAACGCCCTAGGAATCCCCTTGATACCCTGTTGAAACTCACATGACAGCCTATGAAAGCCCCTAAAATTTTTTTGAAAACCCCTGGACCGTTTGAAATGCCTTGAAACATCTCTAAATCGTGGCTCCCAATATCCCTCTAAAACCCCACTAAAGCTCATCTGAGAACCTGTAAAGCCCTATGAAGCACTCTTATCCAAAACCCTCCCGCCCCTCAATCCCCCTGAAGCCCCTTGAAACGCCATGAAACGTCTCTGAAATCCCCGGAAGCTCACCTAAGGGCCTTTTGAGCCCTTTGAAACTGAAACGCATTGAAACGCCAAAGTTTCCTCGAACCCCTTTGAGACTTCTCTGAAACTCCCTGAAGCCTTCTAAAACTTCCTAAAACACCCTGAAGCCCCCATGGAATCGCTATGAAATGATTTGAAACGCCTGGAATCCGCTTGGAAACCTCTCTTAACCCTCATGGAGCTTTCTTACACACTTAAAACAAAATATCGAGATCGGATGTGCAAACCTCGGTTGAAGTTCAGGTGCTGAATCTCGGCTAAATATTTGACGTTTGAAGTTTGATGCCAGCGGCCGGCACCCATAGGTACTGCCATGAATAAAATTGATTTGTTTTGTAGATTTTTCAGTTAAATTTAGGTTGCCGAGCACTCGGCTGTGCGGTTCTCGACAAAAGAATGAAAATTAGCCGAGCTCAAGTAAGTGTGTTGCATCATTCCAAATTTGGCCGACAAAAACCTCCATAACGAAGAAAACAAAACTTTCGAAAATTCTCAAAGTTAACGCTGTTGGAGTCCCTTCGGGAAATTTTGAAGATTTGTTCCAGGAATTCATTCATTATTCTGCCAATACTATGTATTCTATAGTGTATGTTAAGCCATTAAAATTTTATTCAAGGATTATTTTGGGCAATCCCGAGCAAGTGATCCTGTAGAAGTCTGTTTCCAGGAACACTACCTGAAAATCTCCAAATACTCTCTCAAATTTCATGCCTCTATCTATCACCGGTTGCAAAATTGGCTGGATTCATGGGTGAGCGAGTTGAATGGAGGACAACTCCTATGTAGAGCAGATGTAACTCAGGCCTTAGTCTGACTGGTAAGGTTGCTCACGAAGGTTCGCGAAAGGCTTTTCCTGAAAATCGTCAAAACATTTTTGCAGTTGAACCATCGCTTTTTTTTCTGAAAGGTAGAATTCTTTTCAAAATCATTTCAGTGATTTGTACAAGTTTTTTTTGTAACATTTTGCTTTAAAGAACTGTTTTGGACATCTCTCCGAAAACTCGTCATTTCTTGTTCGAAATAAAGTCAATTTTCGTTCGTTGCACTAAGCTCGTAGCCCAGTTAGTGAAAAACTTTCACTACGTGAGCTGAGTTTTGAGCTGTCAAATAATCTCTAACAATAGAGATTCAGGGCTACCAACCTTGACAAATCGTGCTTCACGTCAAAAAGTGACGTTCGACTTCGTTTTAACTGGGCTATAGCCCACCTAACGGGTGCCCAGTTAAAACGCAGCCCACCTAAACGTAGCCCAACGACCGAAAGTTCACTGTATTGCAATTGTATTGATTTTGGCAATGTATCAAGGAGTTCCATCTGTTTTTTTTTATGTATATTATTTTTTCCATGGGATTTTCGTAAAGAACTAATATCGAGAGGTTTAACAGAATTTGCCCCATTGTAGAAGAAACGCCAAAAGGAACCCCAGGCAGAGCTTATAGAAAAAATCTAGGAAGAATCCTTGTTGGAAAACTTGAAGGAATTCCTGATGGATCTTGCAGGGGAATTTCCGAGAAAGTACTGTTTGCTTCTTGGAAGCGTAGCTTGTTTTATTGTTTATTTTTTGCTCACTCATTCTTCTTGATTTTGTGGGCTTCGTGGCCGTGCGGCTAGAGGCGTCAGTCATCTAGACGTTTCGTAAGCCTCGGAGTGTGGGTTCGATTCCCGCTCCAATCGGGGAAAACTTTTCGTCAAACGGAAAATTCTCCACTGGGCCACTGGGTGTTATGTGTGTTGTCCGTTGTCATATGTTAGTGCTTGTTCAGTCTGTACAACCTCTGGTTGAAGACGGTGTAGTGTCTTTTTTTTCTTTCTTTATAAACACGAGAAAGAGCAATATGAAAGAGGGGCACGTGCCCCCTTTTCAATCATTCTCTTTCTAGTGTTGGTTCAGGAGAGTGAGTAAAAAAAAGTCGGCTAAAGTGCTGCGGAACTCCTGCCGCAATTACGAATACAAAAAATTAGGTCGATCTCAGACAAATTCCCGTAGAAACTCCTTTTCTTGAATGAATTGGACAATGAAAAATAAAAACCTTCAGAAAAAAAAATCCTATAGGATTATTTTGAGAAATACTCAGAGAAATGTTTGTGAGAAACTTCCTTAACAATTCTTGAGTGATTCTTGAAAAATTCCCGCAGACAACTTCTGAAGAAAATTCTCGATAAAATTCACGGAGAATCTTCCGGGTGTGTTCTTCTGGGAACTTCCAGAAGAATCGCCAGTGGATCTTGTGCAAAAGATCCCAGACGAACTTTCCAAACATTCACCAGAAGAATTTCCGAAAAAAAGTATTTTATTGGAGAACTCCAGGATAAAATTTTGAATTAATTTTAAAGGGTCTTTTGAAGATTTTCTGGTTAAGCTGCTTCAAATATTACCGCAGAAAATTTTGTATGAATTTCTGAAGGTACTTCCGGAACAATTCCGTGAGAGTTCCCAAATAATCTCCCGTGAGAATTTCCCGGGAGGATTATTCGGAGGATAATTTTCTGAGGAACATCCGGAAGAATATCCAAAAGAACTTTCAAAAGTTCTTCTGGAAAATGCTTGGAGAGACTCCGAGAACAATTCTTTGAGAAAGTTTTGAAAAGCCTCATGGTAGAGCATTCAAAAGAATTCCTGGAGTAACTTGCGAACAAATACCAGGACGAACTTCTAGACGAACTTTCGGAAGAGTTTTCAAAGATGCTTCCGAAAGAACTTCTGGAAGAATTTCCGAGAGTATCAAGTAACTTTTCAAATGAACTACTTGATAGATTCTCGACGCAAATTGCGGAAGAATTTCAGATAGAATTTCCAGTTGAACTCCTACAAGAATTTCTGAATGAATTCCTGGAAGTATTCCCTGAGGAATTTTTAGACAAAATCTCTGTACAACTTATAAATGGACAGCCAATGGAATTCTTGAAGGAGGTTCCAGTAGAATTTGTGGAAGAATTTTCAATGGAAGAACATAAATTTCCGGAGGGACTTCTAGAGCAGTGGTTCTCAATCTATTCTCTATAGAGAGCTGCAGGCGCTCTCTCTCTCAATATTGCCAGCGAGGGTGAATTCCCCCTGATGGGGAATTCCCCACTGATATATCAGAGTTCTAGAGGAATTCCCGGAACAACTCCTGGAAGAACTTCAAGAACAATTTACCGTACAGCTCCTAGATGAATTCCCTGTGAAAATTCCAGAGGAATTCCCAGTGAAACTTCAAGAAAATTTCTAGAAATTTCTTCAAGAACTCCTATAGGAACTTGCTTAGAAATTTCTCGTCGAACTACTAAAGGAATTATCTACACTCTCAATTGAGCTCGGCTAATCTCCATTCTTTTGGCGAGATTCGCACAGCCGCACAGCGCTCGGATATCGCAATTTAACTGAGATATCAGCAAAAAGATAAGTTTATTCATAGCAGCACCCATCTAATATTAAACGTCAAGCGTTTAGCCGAGATTTCAGCAAATGAACTTTAACCAAGATTAGCAAAGCTGATCTCGGCATTCTGCTTTAAGTGTGTACGTTACTGCTGAATTATTCAAGATTGAGCATTAGGGTCCCCTGTGGAACTCCATGAGTATTTCCCAAAGGAATTTCCAATGGGACTTTCAGTGTGACTCTTGAATACGATGTTGGACTCCCTGTGGAACTTCTAGAGGAATTTCTGGTAGAAATTGGAGGAGTTCATTGAGAAATTCTATATGGAACTCCTAGAGAAAATGATGGTTGAAATTTGAAATGAATTTCATAGGTTACTTCCGATTCCTGAAGATTAACCCTGTAATACCCAACCCCGCCTTCAGACGGGGTATAGTTCGTGCATTTTTGTATTTTTTCTTGCCTGGGCAATCAAATGTTTTATAGTTTTGGCTGATATTTAGGCCGGTTCTGTACATCTTCAAAGAGCATTTTTGGTGTCTTTTAAAGCGTACTAACATTTTTTTCAAATTTTTTGAAAAAAATATTTTTTGCTCACCTTTTAGATGTCATTGTTTCTATTGTATTTTATCGCAACAATTAAAGTATTTTAAATTTTTCCTCAATTATTCTATAATAGTTAAAGAGTATAAAGGAGTTTAATACACAATAAAATGATTTCCGAAAAATTACACACATAATAAAATAATCCATGAAAAAAAAAACTAAATTTGAAAATATATTAACAATCTTCACAAAATCTCAAAATGTTTCCGTTTTAAAAAATTGGTATACCAAATAGGTTTCCAGGAAAAATATAAAAATGTAGAGATGATCAAAAATAAAAATTAGAAAAATCAAAAACTAAAATTCACAAAATCGAGAATCAAAACATATAATCTTCCAAAACATGTTTGAATCGATTTTAGACGACGAAAAATCATATTTGGATCAAAATAAAAAATCCAGAATCCCCGGTAGAGTACCTGTAGAATTTAATAATGGAATTCTGAATAAAACCCAGAGGTTGTCTCCAGCTTTTTGTTGAATCTTGTAAACGCTATCGTACACTTGAAATTGTTGGAATCCCAAGATTCTCTCCATAACCATGAGCTTCAGAAATCCCCAGTATCTTCGTTAATAAGGTTTATATCAGAAGGTAAATAATTCTTCAGCTCGCACTAAACATCGTTGACAAGATTTGCGTAATGAATAATAACAAAAACCAGTGAAACTAAATCCTGTTCTTCTCATTTACTCATTAAAAAAAAAACACGGACAGCGTCTCCAGTCAGGGGCTGTACAGATTGGACGAAACTTAACATTAGACAACGGACACGACACAAATTACGACCACCAATGGATACGAGGAAGAAACATTTCTTGTGAAAAGTTTTATTACTCGAGCGGGAATCGAACCATCACCCCATAGTTTATACACTTGGTGATGCTAACCACACGGCCATGGAGCTTTATCTCTTTGATGCGTACCATTTTTTCATCGTACACAGCATCCTTTTCACTATCGCAAACACATTTTTGCCCCATTTTCAGAAGGAGAAATTTCAGCAGGTCCTTCGCCGAAGACGCAACTTCGGAAGAGCAATTATGCGACTACCGGTTCAGTGCGTCCCAGCTCTCTAAGGGGCAATCAATTAATGACTTGGCGGCCTGCTCTCGGGCCAGATTCCTGTTTTGCGGAAGCTGTTTTGCATTTTGACATCCGTCCATCAGCTGGCCGCCGCCCTTCCTTGGACCCCCTCCTGCGCGACCCAGCGCGCGAGCCGTATAATTTATGATCGACTGATGCCGGGGTGCACTTCAACCCCTTGCGATCCAATTATCTCCACACCCGCCGCCGAGCAGCGCCCTTCGCTCAACCAGCGCAATGTTATCAGTGTTTCGATTCGCGAAATTCGCGACCGGGCTTATCAGCGAAATTGGCCACACCGTCGAAAGGCACATTGTAGCTTTTCTTTCGCTGGTTTTATTGTACTGCACACCGGCGACGGCGAAGTCCTTACGGAAGTGTGCAAGGGTTATCGATGAGGACGACGACGAGGAAAAAAGCGAACCCAGCAATTTGGGATCCGCGAATAAGCAGCTGCGACCGGCAGACCGCCGACTTTCTTCCTGAACCGGTCGTCGTCGTCGGATGGCCGCCAGGACCAGCAGCGGTTTTTGACATATTTCAGAGCAATTTTGCGCTACTAAATGCATATGTGTGACGTAAGTATGACGGCACGGCACGAGGGGGAAACATCTGCATCAACCCGGGGAGAGGTTATTAAAATTGGAAACTCGTAATTACATGGCGGGGGTAAGAGTAATGTTGAAGTTCCGATCAGGAACTAGATTCGGTGGCCTATTTTGCGAGAACAGGTTGATAAGCCTTTCTCTATAATTTTTGATTTCCGGTGGGCGGTGTTGGGTTCGATGTAGTAATTTGCGTGATCTGTGCAATTTTAGGTTATCTTATGTACGAAGCAGTAGTGTAAGTATGAGATACTATCTCCCAGGTAACAATTCAACTTTAATAGAGTTTTCGAAAGAATTTATTGAGATTTTATTGTGTCGTTTTCCACTAACAACATCCACATTCCTGTGACACCTAGGCCTGAGAGAACGTAGAGATTTCAACACTTCTCCAAGATACCCTAATATTCTTGCTTCTCAAGCCCTCAGCTGTTGCAAGGACATGGCCAAAACAGCTCTCGACCGTTGGAGGATTGTGTCAATATTGTTTCAGACTCAGTGATTAGCCATAAATCTCAGTGCTTTGGCAACAGACGGGAAGGTGGCAACCCTCATAACAACGGTCTAGGACTGCACCACCACTTCGAATTTGTGCGACTTGCTTAATGCTAACCCATCACATTTTAATAACCAATTAGTCTTGTAGAGGTTTTGAGAACCGTCATAAAACATTACACCTTTTATTTTGGTTTTATGATGGCTCTAAAAACCTCTTTCATTTGACTAAACATGCTACTTGGACAAGCTAAACCTAACTAAGTTAGCGAGAACAGATCTTGCTCCTGCGCATTTTAGATGGGAATTAAGGGGGTTTCCAGCAAGTTCCCAGAGCGTCCAAAAAAGGGGTGCCGGGGTTGTTCCAGGTAGTTCCAGGAGCATTTCAAGGGAATTCTGACAGGATTCGTTGGCGTGTCAATGGGATAACGAGGATTTCAGAGACGTTTAAATAGTACTACGGGGGAATCAGGCACTTTTCAATAGGTTTTCAGGGCTCTCTAGAAGGGTTCTCAGGATCCTTTAAAGGGCTTCAAGAGGTCTTCAGGGGCGTTTCAGGATCCTTTTGAAAAGCATCCCAAGGAGTATCAGGGGCGTTACAACCTGTTGGTCCCCAGCTGAGAAATTGATGTTCAAAAAATTCCCAACATAATATGATAAAAATTTGAATACAAACTCGCACATCACTCTTGTTTTGGAAATATACGGGATCAAAATATTCTTGGACTTCTGGACGGAGTAAGGACGGTGGGTCAATGGGCCAAGTCGGGTAAAAATATGGCCAAGTACGACTTACCCACCATAACTTTGTTCTTAACGAAGTATTGCTACGCCACAGTGTTCGAAATCGATGATTTTGCGATCAAAATTAAATAACTTTTTTTTAGGTTGGTTCTAGAGGTTTGGCGTGTTCTACAAAGTTTTTCTGCATGTTAAAAGGCGTCTTTCGATAAAATGTAATTAATGATTAATCCCCCTAGAAGTGAGACAAAAATTTTATTTTTTCGAAATATTTTTTTAGAGGTTTGACGTCTTCGGCAAAGTTGTAGCCCACAATAAGAGTAACAAAAAATCGTAGAACATGTCAAAGCTCCACCTCTTACGGTTTTCGAGATATGGGGCGTTTTGTGCGAAGTACCCCTAAAACTAGTTTTTTCGGTGTAGCTTCAACAGATAAAATCCTACAGTTTTGTGACCTTCTACAAACTTGTTCAAGACGTCAAAATACACATTTCTTCCGAAAATGTCAAGTCATTTTATCTTAAAACAAAAAAGTTATAGGCAAATTTAGCATATTTTAAGGTGTACTTTCACCTTAAGTAACTATTTCCGGCGCAAAATGGCGCAGATGGCTTAGTCGGTAGTTGAAAGATTAGACTTTTAACTATCACTTGAGGGTGGAAACCCTCGTGGGCAATAGTGGGAAAGGTGGTTTAAATACATGGCAAAAACTAATTATTTTGCATGTAATACAAGAAAAATAAATAAAAATTAATAATTTAGGAGCCCGCTGTAATTTTTACTGCTTTGCGTAATTTCCGGCAATATTTTACAACATTTTTGGGCATTATTTATTTATTTATTTACTCAAAATAGCGACACTTTACACCAAAGGTGCATTCGTGTCGTTTTTGAGCATTGTTTTTACCAAACAGAATATTTTATTGATGATTTTGAATTCATATTGTTTACTATCAGATGTTCAAGCAATTTCTGATAAAGTTACATTAAAATTAACTGTTTGAAGTTTTTTTTGGGGCAATATTCAAGTTATGTAGAGCTATAGGAATAAGAAAAAAAGAAATATTAAACAGTTCAAGATGTGCATCAAAATACAGAGCAGATTTTTTTTTCATGTATTTATATTTATATTTGTTGTTTGACTTTTCAACTACGGAATCAGTATCGGAAAATATCAGAAGAAGCTTTGATTCGTCCGATAGCAGATTAACAGCTTTTTCGGTAATCCACGAGTTTGACTTACAACTGAGAAGCAATTGAAATATATCAGATATAAATCAATAAAATACAGGGTGTTCCGAGAAATAATGCAATAGTTATTTTTTAATTTCAAACATTATTTTTAATCTCTTAACGTTAGCCAATTACAAGCTTTGACGTCCCATCGTCGGTATCATGGCCTGATACGAAAATCAGGCTGAAAATGTAATTTATATCAAATTGATCATTTGATATAAAAGATTTACTTTATTTTCACCGGAAAATCGTCAAAATATTTATTGAAGAATGTAAAATTACAACTTCCTTAATTAGAACTGCGAAGGTATTTATCAAAACGCATTTAATATTCTAACTACAGTAGCCATTCAATTTTATGACTATTGGGTAGGTAGTCAATCGTTTAGGCATAGATATGTTGTCAAAAGTTTGAAGAAATTAAAACTAGGACTAAATATACAGGGGATAGACAAAATGATCGGGACAGGCAAAATTTTCACCTCTCAAAAATTTTTCAAGTGGCTGTAACTTTTCGAAAAGTGCATTAAATATTCTCAAATTTTTACTGTAAGTTGTTCATTTAGTTGTGTATTGGTGGTCCAATTTTGGAAAAGATCGAGCTATTCTGCACGAAGTTATAAAGATTCTAAGTAGAAGGTATATTTATCCGATAGCCAACTTTGATCTGTTATATCTCCGGATTCAATGAACCGAATGAAATGAAATTTTGAACAATTATGTTTTACATAATGAACTATAAAAAACTTTTGACTTAACTTAAAATTCTTAACACGAAAGAAAATTATAACAGTTAGATTATTTTTCTAATTAAATACCAAATTATCCAAAACTTCTACATTATTTCAAAATTCAAGAAGCAAATTATAGTTCATTTAAATTCCCTTTAAATGACTAATATATAAATGTGTTTTGAAGGAAAGTAACAACATAGCCGACAATAAATGGAGAAAGTAATGGGATGCATATTAAAAATTGATCAATTTACTAAAAAATTGTGAAATAAATGAAATCGCTATAACTTTTTCTCTTATTAAAAATTTCAAGTTAAGTCAAACGTTTTTTAGAGTTTATTATATAAGTCATGAATGCCCAAAAATTCATTGAAATCAGTTCATTGAATACGGAGATATAACAGCTCAAAGTTGGCTATCGGATAATTTTACCTTTTTCAAGAATCTTTATAACTTCGTGAAGAATAGCCCGATATTATCCAAATTTGGACCACTGATACACAACTAGTTGATGAACTTACAGTAAAAATATGAGAATATTTAATGCACTTTTCGAAAAGTTACAGCTAGTTGAACATTTTTTGAAGAGTGAACATTTTGCCTGTCCCGATCATTTTGTCTATCCCCTGTAGCTTAAGTTATAACTCCCGGGTTATAACAATATTTTCTTCTGATTTTTTTTAAATTTTTTGATGTAAAAACTCACTGGTATCTGAAAAAACTATGTAAAGATATTGCCGGAAGAAACACAGTGCAGTAAAAATTACTGTGGGCTTCTTAATTTTTTTTTCTTGTGTTACAGGCAAAAAAAATAAGTGTTTGCCTTGTATCTAAACCACCTTTCCCACTATTGCCCACGAGGGTTTCCACCCTCAAGTGATAGTAAAAAGTCTAATCTTTCAACTACCGACTAAGCCATCTGCGCCATTTTGCGCCGGAAATAGTTACTTTAGGTGAAAGTACACCTTAAAATATGATAAATTTGCCTATAACTTTTTTGTTTTAAGATATAATGACTTGACATCTTTAGAAGAAATGTGTATTTTGACGTCCTGAACAAGTTTGTAGAAGGACACAAAACTGTAGGATTTTATCTGTTGAAGCTACACTGAAAAAAACTAGTTTTAAGGGTACTTCACACAAAACGCCCCATATCTCGAAAACCGTAGGAGGTGGAGCTTTGACATGTTCTACGATTTTGTTTCTCTTATTATGCGCTACAACTTTGCCAAAGACGTCAAACTGCTAAAAAATATTCTAAAAAAATAAAAAAAAAATTCTCACTTCTAGGGGGATTAATCATTTATTTCATTTTATCAAAAAACGCCTTTTAACATGCAGAAAAATTTTGTAATACACGCCAAACCTCTAGAACCAACCTAAAAAAAAGCTATTTAATTTTGATCGCAAAATCATCGATTTCGAACACTGTGCTACGGTAGTTTACATATTCCGTGTCCTAATGATTGTTGAAGTTGCTACAGGTTCGATTTTGAGATTCTTCGATTGGTCTCCTTTGAGTTCTTGGGATGTTGAACATCTCTGAACCATTCAAGTCTACATTTACGTTTGTTGTTTTCAAATGAAATTAAACACAAGATATGATTCCCTTATTCACTCCATAGGTCATCGGAGACATCATTAGAACATGTTTTGCCCTTGTACTACTGTTTATATTTTCTGAATCTCTCGATGGATTGTCCAAATCCATCCTTACAAAACATGATCACTCGAACTAATCACCTGGGATGCCAGATAATTTTTTGAAAAATCTGTATGTCTTCCAAAATTTGGGTGGAAAATCTGTATCCCATACAAAAATAAAATAGCCCCTCTAGATCAAAAATCGGTTCTATAATATTTACCCGAAAACCATTTACCCGAAAGACATTTACCCGAAAGACAATAACCCGAACGTCATTCACCCGAATGCGACAAATACCCGAATGCGACAAATACCCGAATGCGACAAATACCCGAATGCGACAAATACCCGAATGTGACAAATACCCGAATGCGACATTTACCCGAATGCGACACTTAAGCGAAAAAAAAAATGTGTACTTGATCTCCATATGATCTGTCAATAATACGTATGTTATGGCCCGGTATCATTTAGCAGGCTTTGGTTAGACCTATGAATCATCAGACTAAGGGGTCATCAAGCACCCTGGTACAGGACTAACTAGCGGTCACAATGCTATTTTAACCAAAGGAGTTTTTTTTTTAATATTCTGTTTTTCTACGGCTCCATCCAATTAGCCCGAACGCCAATCCGAATCAATCAGGAGATCGCCTAAAAAATTCTCACTGTGGATAATTTTTTATAAGTTGATGAAACTTAATCAGTTAGAAAAGGGAAATCCTTGGGGTAATTTGTAGCAACGTTGTTACGAAGACGATGTACGTGTCTATTCAAACATGAATCCTGGAGAGCTCAGTATGCTTATTGAACTGGCCTTTTTGAAACTAATGTGTTCTTTTAAAATTTGCTTGTCCATTTGCTGTTGGCTCTGATCTCAAATCACACTTAAATATTTTTTTTTCTTTTTATCATTGGCTTTTCTTTGGAGCTGTAAAATGCTGTTGCAATATAGCTGTTGTTTTTTTTTTACTGTACATTCGAAATTATAATTATTACTATGAAAACCATATGCATTTTTATGTAGAATGTTTCCTTCTTTCAAATGTTGACTGTTCTTTTGATCATAATTCATTTGTTACGGAATACTTGTCCCAGGCCTTGTCAACTGGCTGGCTTTTTGATGGGTGAGAATGAACAAAAAGTCGTCCAGCCATTCGGCCAAAAATCATTCAGGTCGAAAGTCATGAGAATGAATGCTAAATTGGCACCAAGAATTAAGGAATGTTCTTAGCATAACTGAAGAACATCTGAATGTGATGATTTTTTCATTACCAAGCTATTACATTTTTTAACACAGGCTGCTTCGAGCTACTTATATACACTTATATACACGGTCACAAACTGGAAGTCACACTGCAAGTATTCTCCACTTCAAATAATAAGCTGTTCTTTCAAGTTAAGATTTTTAAAATTGACTGGTGGTTAAATTAGCAACTTTATCAGATATTTCCCATTCTTTTAACAATAGAATGTTCTTTTCAGTCCTGCTAATCGATCGATCTATCATTTATTCGGCCTAATAACAATTATTGCTATGTCAGTATGCTGCGCTGCTATGATTCACTTCACATATAAACTCATTATTTTGAATGAGTCTATAAGTAACCATTGACTGTGGCCTGCCTGTGAAGAACTGCCCTGTGCTTAAGCACATTTAAGTTAAAATTCTCTCCTTATTTTATAATATTATTGAAAGAGAGAGTGATATTCGGGGTAATGGCTTTTGGGATAATGTCCTATTCGAGGATATGATGGCATTTGGGCCATAGCATTCGGGGTAATGCGATAGTTTCTTTTACAGAAATAATGTCTCTGAGTTGTTTGGTGGCCAAACTATTACCTATCCTTCGGAGATTTTCCCTTCTTCTCTTCAAAGGCTGTTCTTTCGAGTTGCACTGCTCCATATTTTGTTGGCGTTGGAACTCCTAACTGCCCAACAAACATTATTGCTATATAATAGTCGAATAACCATTCATATGCTTAATTTTTGAAATTTTGGTTGAATAAGCTGTTATTCAGCTACCATTGTTAGTTGGGATATATAAGAGTTTTGACCTTCTTTCGATTATATGATGTTCTTTTAAATTACACTCAATCAATAACCATTTGGCCAACAAACAAAGATTTCCCCTTCTTTAAATCATAAAGCGTTCTTTGCTTATCTAAACAACAGCTTATGAAACAAAGAATGGTAAATATCTAGAGTGAATGCTAACAGCGGTAATACAAAAAAAAATGTAAGCTGCAGTGATAAGTTTTATTCAAGCATATGCCCTGTGAATTCTTATCGCGGATCATTTCAGAGAAAATTTTATAAAATAGGTTCTTGAAAAACTTGATATTAAAAATGCTTTTCTGATCCACATGTACATGTACTTTTTGATTTGAACAAAATAAATGAACTTTATTCACAAAATCATAATCTGTGCATTAGGGTGTCCCAAAATAGAAAAAGTGTCAAAAAGTTAACTTGCTCACCCCTAGAATGATAGATTAGGGTCTTAGAAACAATAGTTCCATACATGAAAACTCAATCAAAAAATATTTGGAGGTTGCACGCATCGATTTTATGAAAAATGGATGATTTTTGGTATTTTTACCAAAAAAATGCTAATATGAGTCGAAAAATGAAAGAAATAAAAGTCATCACTCAAAGTAAATCATAGTTCTGGGTCTCGCAAACAAAGTTTGGAGGGAGTTTAGGTCGACAAATCTGATTTTATATATTTGGCAAAGGTTAAAATATCAAAAATCGTGTTTTCTTACGTTAATCGATTTTGTTCACTAGTTTCCATGGCTACCATGCAATTAAAACAACACACGACAAATGTTTGACATAATAGTACGTGCAAGTGTACATTTTTGAAGAATGTCAGGAATTATTGGGTTGCTTTGATCATTACTGATTCATACTGCATGACAGCAACAATATGTAAAGGTTTTGAGAGTTAATCATCGTGTTATATCTACATATGCTGAACATAACTATTCACACCCGCTTTGTGAATACGAGAAGAATTTTATTTCTTAGATTTCATCTGTTGATCAGATAACAGTAGCAAGCCACCGATTCAAAACTTGTAATTTTGGCTGCAAATTATGTTTTAACAAGTAAGTTGCACAGCAGAAAGATTTGAGCATTGACATTTCTTAGGAGAACACCTCTTGTAACATATTAGACCACTCACTAAGTTATATTTATTTTTTTAAATAATAGTGGAATCTATACATCCTGATTCTTTCTAAAATCCAACCCTAGCTGCAAATATGTGCGCTAATGGTTTGTTTTTAAAACCAAATTATATAATAGATCTCAATATTATGTAAAGAATCTGCTTTAGTTAAAATTCGCGAATAAAAAGAAGAAAAAATTACCTAATATTCGTAAAAATTCCTGCATTATCATGCACATATTTAATTTTTTATGTCGATTGGCTGAAACTATAAAACTATATTTTTCTTTCTTCATAGAACATTTGATTGTCTGACATACGATCACTTATATTATTAAAATTTCGCAACGAGTCACTTTTTGAGCCTTTCTTTGAATCAGTAAGCACAATCAATGTAAAATTATCAAAGTAACCTAATTTTTACTGAAAATCTTCAAAAATGTGTACTTGCATAACATAACATGTCAAACACTTGTTATTTGCTTTTTTGTATGGTAGCCATAGAAACTAATGAACAAAAACAAATAACATAAGAAAATCAGATTTTTTTCATTGATTGTGTTATCATTATTATGCCGATATCTCAACTCATGAAGGAGATAGCTCAAAACTGTGTTCAGCTGAATTAATCTACACAAAATTTGCTATAAAATAAGGGAATTGCGAATCACAGGAAAAAATTCAAAATCCTTATAAACTGAGCATTTTTGAAAAATTTGGTGAAAAAAATCGCGATTTCTTGATATTTTAACCTTTGCCAAATATATAAAAACAGCTTTGGCGACCTATATCCCTCCAAACTTTGTTTGCGGGACCCAAAACTATGATTTACTTCGATTAATGACTTTTATTCCTTTTATTTTTCAACTCATATTAGCATTTTTTTGGTAAAAATACCAAAAATGGCCCATTTTTCATAAAACCGATGCGTGCAACCTCTAAATATTTTTTGATTGAGTTTTCATGTATGGAACTATTGTTGCTAGGACCGTAATCTATCATTCTAAGGGTGAGCAAGTTAACTTTTTGACACTTTTTCTATTTTGAGACACCCTACTGTGCATAGTAATAAACTATTCGGGTAAATGTCACATTCGGGGAAATGTCACATTTGGGTATTTGGTATTCGGGTATATGTTACATTCGGGTAAATGGTTTTCGGGTAAATGTCTTTCGGGTAAATGGTTTTCGGGTAAATGTTAAAGAACTCAAAAATCTGTATTTCATATAAAACGACATCTGTACGGATGCTCAAGAATCTGTATATTACAGAAAAAATCTGTATATATGGCATCCCTGCTAATCACCACGGATGATTTTTAATTGTTTAAATCGCTCTTATATATACCAATACTTTACAATCTGTATAATGTTTGTTATGTTAATGAACTGCCGAAAATTTGGAAGATCTGATTGAAGTCATGCCTTGACTTCAGAGAACCGTAGATTGGCTACAATGAAAGTTGCGTGCACGTGGAAAACAACGGTTGGCCAATAATACACCGAACAGGAGTAAGTAAATTTCTGGAATAGTTTTCTGAGTACCCAGGATGGCCTGGTTGAAGTCAGGCCTTGAGTTCATTGAGCTGTAGATAAACTGTAGTCACATGTTTTGCCTCTGTGGAACCTCTGTGCACAACATAAACTCATATTTTATCATGTGTCAATGAGGAGGCCTCTCACAACTATTCCTAGGAAAATTTGATGACCAAAGCGAGGTCATGCCTCGACTTCAGAGAACCGCAGATGGACTTCAATTAGAGCTATTTGCACGCAGAAAACATCAGGTATCAGAAGGCCGGCACCAGAGGCACGTTATCCTCCATTTGGGACATTTGTACCATTGCCATATATATAAGCCTTTATCATCATTTATCTGAGAAAAAATGGGACAAGGGATGGGAATTAGGAAAGAAAAGGTGATGAAATAGGAAGGGGTACCCTAGAAGAGGGCATGAATGCATAAGCGCAACGAGAGCTCTTAGCCCATACCGAAACGGGTTTAATCAGTGCCATGAAAAGGACACTGTAAAACGCATAAGCATAAAGAGAGCGTAAAGCTCATTGGAGATAGCTTGTGACGTCATGCGGTTTTCAATATGACATTGAAAGGTACGTAATCGAAAAAGCATCCTCAATATTCAAGAAATCTGGGCGTGTGCTTTCTTGAAAACCTATTCAACTTTGTGGACATCCCAAATTAGGAGACATGTGAGTTCACATGATTATGCATGTTTGCCAAACGAACATCACAGAGACTATGAGAAGGTTTCCATGTACTCTCTCTGGAATGCTTCCATGGGTTTCTTTAGAAGTTTTATCAAAGATTTCTTCAAAAAATGGTTGTTTCAGTTTTTTTTCATTCATAAATTTCCTTAAAGTTTCCTTTGAATTTATTGAACATTTCCACTTTAGTATCCCTTATTAACTCCTTCAGCAATATCTTTAGATATTCATGGATTATTTCGGAAATTACGATGGAGATTGGCTCATAGATTACTCCAAGAATTCTTTCAAACTATCTCCCACGAATTCTTCCCTAATTTACTTCTTGAATTCAGTAATTAAAATAACAACGGATTTCAGAAATTCATTCCCTTTTTTCTAATAAATTTTTACAGTGTTTCTTCAAGATATTTTTCAAGGGAATTTCCAGGGAAATTCTGTAACGATTCCTCCGGCGGAACTTTGTATAGACTTCCTCAGAAATTACCATATGGATTCTTTGAAAAATCCCTCAGGGGATTTCTTCATTAATTCTTTCAGTGATTCTTATGAAATTCATATTTTGTGTGAATCCTGAGGATTTCTTTGGAAATTCATCCTGTTCCGCTGTTGAATTTTGAGAAAAGCTCATCTATTGTACACAGCGTCATCGTGGCGCTGGCAATGGCGACCAACAACAGTGGAACTAACGGAAGGTCAAGGAAATTATCCAGGGAATCCTTCAGGTGTCACTCCTGGAATTCCTACATAAAGATGCTTTCAGAAATCCAGCGATTCATCCATAAATTCTTTTAGAAATTTTTCTCAGGAATTCCTCTAGATATTCCTTCAGATACTCCTTAAAAGTTTGTTCAGATTTTTTTCCAAGAATTTCAGGGAGCAACTTTTTAATGAACTCGTACAAGTATTCCGTCATGGACTCTTCCACGAATTCTTTCGGGAACATCTATAGGAACATCAATGGAATATCAGGAAGAAGTGTCTTCCGGAATTGATTAGAAAATTTCCTCAGAAATTCAATTGTGATTTCTGTAGAGAATTCTCCAGATATACCTCTTTATATTTTCTCAGAAATTCTTAAGTTTTAAAGAAATCTATTCAGAAATTTCTCCAAATTTTTTTTTCTAGAAATCTTTACAGAGTTTTAAACATTTGGTTCGTTAGATATTTCCCCAGTAATAACTTCAGAAAATTTTCCAGGAGTTTTATGAAGGGATTTTTCCAAGAACATTCGCAAAACATTTCTCAAGAGATTCTCGCATGGATTTTTCAAATATTTCACCAATAATTTCTTTGGAAGTTCCTTCTGGGGTTCCCGGCATTCGAGGGTTCGACTGTTTTGGGGATAACGATTAGTGGGTGATTGGTTTTGCAGTCACAGATCTCTAGAACGACCGTTAAGGTTTCGTTCCAACGTTTCGGCAATTCTGGAGATCTGTGACGACTGCAAATCCGAACTCATGCCAATCGTTCATCTTGGGTTTTTTCCAAGATTTTTTTTGTTGAATTACATCGAGTAGTTTCTGATTTCATTTTCAAGAATTCTTCCCGAGGTTTGTACGAAAACTCAACTAGATATATATCCAGGAATTCATTTAGAATTTTTATCATTCATCATCTTTGGAAATTCTTTTTTTTCTTCTTTCTTAGAAATTTTTATAGAACTTTCAATAAGAAAAAAATCAATGGAAATTCCTGTGGAACATCCTTTTTGGCTACATTTAAAAAGTCCTACAAGAATTCTTACGATTTCGATTCCTTCAGCTTTATCTCCTGGATTCCTTCAGAGGTTTCTTTAGGATTTTTTTAATGTTTTCCTCCAAACATATTTTTGCAATTGTTGCTGTCCAATTTCTTTATAAGAGACTGTTTCTCTCTATCTCTCTTTATAAAGAGAAAATTGTCACTCATTGTATTATCATCGCTTACCACTCATTTGTTCAGATGAGAAATTGTCATGTATGTGAGTTATGACGATCCTGTTTTTATGAGCGATTCTGGTTATTCTTTGCTCTGAGGAGAAAAACAGTTGTACTGGAAAAAAAAATTTGGCATCTAAGCCAAAAGAGAGATGAAATTGTGAAAAATAGAAGTGTTCATGGTGTGGGCTCAGAGTCAGTTTGGCTTTCTATTCCCCAGAATTGTACCTGTTCTGTGGCTTAGTTGGTTAAAGTGCCGGTCTAGCGAATATGGAGTCTTGTGTTCGAATCCCTTCAGAAAGCGATCCTCTGGAATCCCCGTCAGGACTCCTCTGGAATCCCCGTCAGGATTCCTCTGGAATCCCCGTCAGGATACCTCTGGAATCCTTGTCAGAATTCCTCTGGAATCCTTGACAGAATTCCTCTGGAATCCCCGTCAGGATTCCTCTGGAATCCCTGTCAGGATTCCTCTGGAGTCCCCGTCAGGATTCCTCTGGAATCCCCGTCAGGATTCCTCTGGAATCCCCGTCAGGATTCCTCTGGAATCCCCGTCAGGATTCCTCTAGAATCCCCGTCAGGATTCCTCTGGAATCCCCGTCAGGATTCCTCTGGAATCCCCGTCAGGATTCCTCTGGAATCCCCGTCAGGATTCCTCTGGAATCCCCGTCAGGATTCCTCTGGAATCCCCGTCAGGATTCCTCTGGAATCCCCGTCAGGATTCCTCTGGAATCCCCGTCAGGATTCCTCTGGAATCCCCGTCAGGATTCCTCTGGAATCCCCGTCAGGATTCCTCTGGAATCCCCGTCAGGATTCCTCTGGAATCCCCGTCAGGATTCCTCTGGAATCCCCGTCAGGATTCCTCTGGAATCCCCGTCAGGATTGCTCTGGAATCCCCGTCAGGATTCCTCTGGAATCCCCGTCAGGATTCCTCTGGAATCCCCGTCAGGATTCCTCTGGAATCCCCGTCAGGATTCCTCTGGAATCCCCGTCAGGATTCCTCTGGAATCCCCGTCAGGATTCCTCTGGAATCCCCGTCAGGATTCCTCTGGAATCCCCGTCAGGATTCCTCTGGAATCCCCGTCAGGATTCCTCTGGAATCCCCGTCAGGATTCCTCTGGAATCCCTGTCTGGATTCTTCTGGAATCCCTGTCAGGATTCCTCTGGAATCCCTGTCAGGATTCCTCTGGAATCCCTGTCTGGATTCTTCTGGAATCCCTGTCAGGATTCCTCTGGAATCCCTGTCAGGATTCCTCTGGAATCCCTGTCAGGATTCCTCTGGAATCCCTGTCAGGATTCCTCTGGAATCCCTGTCAGGATTCCTCTGGAATCCCTGTCAGGATTCCTCTGGAATCCCTGTCAGGATTCCTCTGGAATCCCTGTCAGGATTCCTCTGGAATCCCTGTCAGGATTCCTCTGGAATCCCTGTCAGGATTCCTCTGGAATCCCTGTCAGGATTCCTCTGGAATCCCTGTCAGGATTCCTCTGGAATCCCTGTCAGGATTCCTCTGGAATCCCTGTCAGGATTCCTCTGGAATCCCTGTCAGGATTCCTCTGGAATCCCTGTCAGGATTCCTCTGGAATCCCTGTCAGGATTCCTCTGGAATCCCTGTCAGGATTCCTCTGGAATCCCTGTCAGGATTCCTCTGGAATCCCTGACAGGATTCCTCTGGAATCCCTGTCAGGATTCCTCTGGAATCCCTGACAGGATTCCTCTGGAATCCCTGACAGGATTCCTCTGGAATCCCTGACAGGATTCCTCTGGAATCCCTGTCAGGATTCCTCTGGAATCTCTGTCAGGATTCCTCTGGAATCTCTGTCAGGATTCCTCTGGAATCTCTGTCAGGATTCCTCTGGAATCTCTGTCAGCATTCCTCTGGAATCTCTGTCAGGATTCCTCTGGAATCTCTGTCAGGATTCCTCTGGAATCCCTGTAAGGATTCCTCTGGAATCCCTGTCAGGATTCCTCTGGAATCCCTGTCAGGATTCCTCTGGAATCCCTGACAGGATTCCTCTGGAATCCCTGACAGGATTCCTCTGGAATCCCTGACAGGATTCCTCTGGAATCCCTGACAGGATTCCTCTGGAATCCCTGACAGGATTCCTCTGGAATCCCTGACAGGATTCCTCTGGAATCCCTGTCAGGATTCCTCTGGAATCCCTGTCAGGATTCCTCTGGAATCCCTGTCAGGATTCCTCTGGAATCCCTGTCAGGATTCCTCTGGAATCCCTGTCAGGATTCCTCTGGAATCCCTGTCAGGATTCCTCTGGAATCCCTGTCAGGATTCCTCTGGAATCCCTGTCAGGATTCCTCTGGAATCCCTGTCAGGATTCCTCTGGAATCCCTGTCAGGATTCCTCTGGAATCCCTGTCAGGATTCCTCTGGAATCCCTGTCAGGATTCCTCTGGAATCCCTGTCAGGATTCCTCTGGAATCCCTGTCAGGATTCCTCTGGAATCCCTGTCAGGATTCCTCTGGAATCCCTGTCAGGATTCCTCTGGAATCCCTGTCAGGATTCCTCTGGAATCCCTGTCAGGATTCCTCTGGAATCCCTGTCAGGATTCCTCTGGAATCCCTGTCAGGATTCCTCTGGAATCCCTGTCAGGATTCCTCTGGAATCTCTGTCAGGATTCCTCTGGAATCTCTGTCAGGATTCCTCTGGAATCTCTGTCAGGATTCCTCTGGAATCTCTGTCAGGATTCCTCTGGAATCCCTGTCAGGATTCCTCTGGAATCCCTGTCAGGATTCCTCTGGAATCTCTGTCAGGATTCCTCTGGAATCTCTGTCAGGATTCCTCTGGAATCTCTGTCAGGATTCCTCTGGAATCTCTGTCAGGATTCCTCTGGAATCTCTGTCAGGATTCCTCTGGAATCTCTGTCAGGATTCCTCTGGAATCTCTGTCAGGATTCCTCTGGAATCCCTGTAAGGATTCCTCTGGAATCCCTGTCAGGATTCCTCTGGAATCCCTGTCAGGATTCCTCTGGAATCCCTGTCAGGATTCCTCTGGAATCCCTGTCAGGATTCCTCTGGAATCCCTGTCAGGATTCCTCTGGAATCCCTGTCAGGATTCCTCTGGAATCCCTGTCAGGATTCCTCTGGAATCCCTGTCAGGATTCCTCTGGAATCCCTGTCAGGATTCCTCTGGAATCTCTGTCAGGATTCCTCTGGAATCTCTGTCAGGATTCCTCTGGAATCTCTGTCAGGATTCCTCTGGAATCTCTGTCAGGATTCCTCTGGAATCTCTGTCAGGATTCCTCTGGAATCTCTGTCAGGATTCCTCTGGAATCCCTGTAAGGATTCCTCTGGAATCCCTGTAAGGATTCCTCTGGAATCCCTGTCAGGATTCCTCTGGAATCCCTGTCAGGATTCCTCTGGAATCCCTGTCAGGATTCCTCTGGAATCCCTGTCAGGATTCCTCTGGAATCCCTGTCAGGATTCCTCTGGAATCCCTGTCAGGATTCCTCTGGAATCCCTGTCAGGATTCCTCTGGAATCCCTGTCAGGATTCCTCTGGAATCCCTGTCAGGATTCCTCTGGAATCCCTGTCAGGATTCCTCTGGAATCCCTGTCAGGATTCCTCTGGAATCCCTGTCAGGATTCCTCTGGAATCCCTGTCAGGATTCCTCTGGAATCCCTGTCAGGATTCCTCTGGAATCCCTGTCAGGATTCCTCTGGAATCCCTGTCAGGATTCCTCTGGAATCCCTGTCAGGATTCCTCTGGAATCCCTGTCAGGATTCCTCTGGAATCCCTGTCAGGATTCCTCTGGAATCCCTGTCAGGATTCCTCTGGAATCCCTGTCAGGATTCCTCTGGAATCCCTGTCAGGATTCCTCTGGAATCCCTGTCAGGATTCCTCTGGAATCCCTGTCAGGATTCCTCTGGAATCCCTGTCAGGATTCCTCTGGAATCACTGTCAGGATTCCTCTGGAATCCCTGTCAGGATTCCTCTGGAATCCCTGTCAGGATTCCTCTGGAATCCCTGTCAGGATTCCTCTGGAATCCCTGTCAGGATTCCTCTGGAATCCCTGTCAGGATTCCTCTGGAATCCCTGTCAGGATTCCTCTGGAATCCCTGTCAGGATTCCTCTGGAATCCCTGTCAGGATTCCTCTGGAATCCCTGTCAGGATTCCTCTGGAATCCCTGTCAGGATTCCTCTGGAATCCCTGTCAGGATTCCTCTGGAATCCCTGTCAGGATTCCTCTGGAATCCCTGTCAGGATTCCTCTGGAATCCCTGTCAGGATTCCTCTGGAATCCCTGTCAGGATTCCTCTGGAATCCCTGTCAGGATTCCTCTGGAATCACTGTCAGGATTCCTCTGGAATCCCTGTCAGGATTCCTCTGGAATCCCTGACAGGATTCCTCTGGAATCCCTGACAGGATTCCTCTGGAATCCCTGACAGGATTCCTCTGGAATCCCTGACAGGATTCCTCTGGAATCCCTGACAGGATTCCTCTGGAATCCCTGACAGGATTCCTCTGGAATCCCTGACAGGATTCCTCTGGAATCCCTGACAGGATTCCTCTGGAATCCCTGACAGGATTCCTCTGGAATCCCTGACAGGATTCCTCTGGAATCCCTGTCAGGATTCCTCTGGAATCCCTGTCAGGATTCCTCTGGAATCCCTGTCAGGATTCCTCTGGAATCCCTGTCAGGATTCCTCTGGAATCCCTGTCAGGATTCCTCTGGAATCCCTGTCAGGATTCCTCTGGAATCCCTGTCAGGATTCCTCTGGAATCCCTGTCAGGATTCCTCTGGAATCCCTGTCAGGATTCCTCTGGAATTCCTGACAGGATTCCTCTGGTATCCCTGACAGGATTCCTCTGGAATCCCTGTCAGGATTCCTCTGGAATCCCTGTCAGGATTCCTCTGGAATCCCTGTCAGGATTCCTCTGGAATCCCTGTCAGGATTCCTCTGGAATCCCTGTCAGGATTCCTCTGGAATCCCTGTCAGGATTCCTCTGGAATCTCTGTCAGGATTCCTCTGGAATCTCTGTCAGGATTCCTCTGGAATCTCTGTCAGGATTCCTCTGGAATCTCTGTCAGGATTCCTCTGGAATCTCTGTCAGGATTCCTCTGGAATCCCTGTAAGGATTCCTCTGGAATCCCTGTCAGGATTCCTCTGGAATCCCTGTCAGGATTCCTCTGGAATCCCTGTCAGTATTCCTCTGGAATCCCTGTCAGGATTCCTCTGGAATCCCTGTCAGGATTCCTCTGGAATCCCTGTCAGGATTCCTCTGGAATCCCTGTCAGGATTCCTCTGGAATCCCTGTCAGGATTCCTCTGGAATCCCTGTCAGGATTCCTCTGGAATCCCAGTCAGGATTCCTCTGGAATCCCTGTCAGGATTCCTCTGGAATCCCTGTCAGGATTCCTCTGGAATCCCTGTCAGGATTCCTCTGGAATCCCTGTAAGGATTCCTCTGGAATCCCTGTCAGGATTCCTCTGGAATCCCTGTCAGGATTCCTCTGGAATCCCTGTCAGGATTCCTCTGGAATCCCTGTCAGGATTCCTCTGGAATCCCTGTAAGGATTCCTCTGGAATCCCTATCAGGATTCCTCTGGTATCCCTGTCAGGATTCCTCTGGAATCCCTGTCAGGATTCCTCTGGAATCCCTGTAAGGATTCCTCTGGAATCCCTGTCAGGATTCCTCTGGAATCCCTGTCATTATTCCTCTGGAATCCCTGTCAGGATTCCTCTGGATTCCCTGTCAGGATTCCTCTGGAATCCCTGTCAGGATTCCTCTGGAATCCCTGTCAGGATTCCTCTGGAATCCCTGTCAGGATTCCTCTGGAATCCCTGTCAGGATTCCTCTGGAATCCCTGTCAGGATTCCTCTGGAATCCCTGTCAGGATTCCTCTGGAATCCCTGTCAGGATTCCTCTGGAATCCCTGTCAGGATTCCTCTGGAATCCCTGTCAGGATTCCTCTGGAATCCATGTCAGGATTCCTCTGGAATCCCTGTCAGGATTCCTCTGGAATCCCTGTCAGGATTCCTCTGGAATCCCTGTCAGGATTCCTCTGGAATCCCTGTCAGGATTCCTCTGGAATCCCTGTCAGGATTCCTCTGGAATCCCTGTCAGGATTCCTCTGGAATCCCTGTCAGGATTCCTCTGGAATCCCTGTCAGGATTCCTCTGGAATCCCTGTCAGGATTCCTCTGGAATCCCTGTCAGGATTCCTCTGGAATCCCTTACAGGATTCCTCTGGAATCCCTGTCAGGATTCCTCTGGAATCCCTGTCAGGATTCCTCTGGAATCCCTGTCAGGATTCCTCTGGAATCCCTGTCAGGATTCCTCTGGAATCCCTGTCAGGATTCCTCTGGAATCCCTGTCAGGATTCCTCTGGAATCCCTGTCAGGATTCCTCTGGAATCCCTGTCAGGATTCCTCTGGAATCCCTGTCAGGATTCCTCTGGAATCCCTGTCAGGATTCCTCTGGAATCTCTGTCAGGATTCCTCTGGAATCTCTGTCAGGATTCCTCTGGAATCTCTGTCAGGATTCCTCTGGAATCCCTGTAAGGATTCCTCTGGAATCCCTGTCAGGATTCCTCTGGAATCCCTGTCAGGATTCCTCTGGAATCCCTGTCAGGATTCCTCTGGAATCCCTGTCAGGATTCCTCTGGAATCCCTGTCAGGATTCCTCTGGAATCCCTGTCAGGATTCCTCTGGAATCCCTGTAAGGATTCCTCTGGAATCCCTGTAAGGATTCCTCTGGAATCCCTGTCAGGATTCCTCTGGAATCCCTGTCAGGATTCCTCTGGAATCCCTGTCAGGATTCCTCTGGAATCCCTGTCAGGATTCCTCTGGAATCCCTGTCAGGATTCCTCTGGAATCCCTGTCAGGATTCCTCTGGAATCCCTGTCAGGATTCCTCTGGAATCCCTGTCAGGATTCCTCTGGAATCCCTGTAAGGATTCCTCTGGAATCCCTGTCAGGATTCCTCTGGAATCCCTGTAAGGATTCCTCTGGAATCCCTGTCAGGATTCCTCTGGAATCCCTGTCAGGATTCCTCTGGAATCCCTGTCAGGATTCCTCTGGAATCCCTGTCAGGATTCCTCTGGATTCCCTGTCAGGATTCCTCTGGAATCCCTGTCAGGATTCCTCTGGAATCCCTGTCAGGATTCCTCTGAAATCCCTGTCAGGATTCCTCTGGAATCCCTGTCATTATTCCTCTGGAATCCCTGTCAGGATTCCTCTGGAATCCCTGTCAGGATTCCTCTGGAATCCCTGTCAGGAATCCTCTGGAATCCCTGTCAGGAATCCTCTGGAATCCCTGTCAGGATTCCTCTGGAATCCCTGTCAGGATTTCTCTGGAATCCCTGTCAGAATTCCTCTGAAATCCCTGTCAGGATTCCTCTGAAATCCCTGTCATTCCTCTGGAATCCCTGTCAGGATTCCTCTGGAATCCCTGTCAGGATTCCTCTGGAATCCCTGTCAGGATTCCTCTGGATTCCCTGTCAGGATTCCTCTGGAATCCCTGTCAGGATTCCTCTGGAATCCCTGTCAGGATTTCTCTGAAATCCCTGTCAGGATTCCTCTGGAATCCCTGTCATTATTCCTCTGGAATCCCTGTCAGGATTCCTCTGGAATCCCTGTCAGGATTCCTCTGGAATCCCTGTCAGGAATCCTCTGGAATCCCTGTCAGGAATCCTCTGGAATCCCTGTCAGGATTCCTCTGGAATCCCTGTCAGGATTCCTCTGGAATCCCTGTCAGGATTCCTCTGGAATCCCTGTCAGGATTCCTCTGGAATCCCTGTCAGGATTCCTCTGGAATCCATGTCAGGATTCCTCTGGAATCCCTGTCAGGATTCCTCTGGAATCCCTGTCAGGATTCCTCTGGAATCCCTGTCAGGATTCCTCTGGAATCCCTGTCAGGATTCCTCTGGAATCCCTGTCAGGATTCCTCTGGAATCCCTGTCAGGATTCCTCTGGAATCCCTGTCAGGATTCCTCTGGAATCCCTGTCAGGATTCCTCTGGAATCCCTGTCAGGATTCCTCTGGAATCCCTGTCAGGATTCCTCTGGAATCCCTGTCAGGATTCCTCTGGAATCCCTGTCAGGATTCCTCTGGAATCCCTGTCAGGATTCCTCTGGAATCCCTGTCAGGATTCCTCTGGAATCCCTGTCAGGATTCCTCTGGAATCCCTGTCAGGATTCCTCTGGAATCCCTGTCAGGATTCCTCTGGAATCCCTGACAGGATTCCTCTGGAATCCCTGTCAGGATTCCTCTGGAATCCCTGTCAGGATTCCTCTGGAATCCCTGTCAGGATTCCTCTGGAATCCCTGTCAGGATTCCTCTGGAATCCCTGTCAGGATTCCTCTGGAATCCCTGTCAGGATTCCTCTGGAATCCCTGTCAGGATTCCTCTGGAATCCCTGTCAGGATTCCTCTGGAATCCCTGTCAGGATTCCTCTGGAATCCCTGTCAGGATTCCTCTGGAATCCCTGTCAGGATTCCTCTGGAATCCCTGTCAGGATTCCTCTGGAATCCCTGTCAGGATTCCTCTGGAATCCCTGTCAGGATTCCTCTGGAATCCCTGTCAGGATTCCTCTGGAATCCCTGTCAGGATTCCTCTGGAATCCCTGTCAGGATTCCTCTGGAATCCCTGTCAGGATTCCTCTGGAATCTCTGTCAGGATTCCTCTGGAATCTCTGTCAGGATTCCTCTGGAATCCCTGTAAGGATTCCTCTGGAATCCCTGTCAGGATTCCTCTGGAATCCCTGTCAGGATTCCTCTGGAATCCCTGTCAGGATTCCTCTGGAATCCCTGTAAGGATTCCTCTGGAATCCCTGTCAGGATTCCTCTGGAATCCCTGTCAGGATTCCTCTGGAATCCCTGTCAGGATTCCTCTGGAATCCCTGTCAGGATTCCTCTGGAATCCCTGTCAGGATTCCTCTGGAATCCCTGTAAGGATTCCTCTGGAATCCCTGTCAGGATTCCTCTGGAATCCCTGTAAGGATTCCTCTGGAATCCCTGTCAGGATTCCTCTGGAATCCCTGTCAGGATTCCTCTGGAATCCCTGTCAGGATTCCTCTGGATTCCCTGTCAGGATTCCTCTGGAATCCCTGTCAGGATTCCTCTGGAATCCCTGTCAGGATTCCTCTGAATCCCTGTCAGGATTCCTCTGAATCCTGTCAGGATTCCTCTGGAATCCCTGTCATTATTCCTCTGGAATCCCTGTCAGGATTCCTCTGGAATCCCTGTCAGGATTCCTCTGGAATCCCTGTCAGGATTCCTCTGGAATCCCTGTCAGGATTCCTCTGGAATCCCTGTCAGGAATCCTCTGGAATCCCTGTCAGGAATCCTCTGGAATCCCTGTCAGGATTCCTCTGGAATCCCTGTCAGGATTTCTCTGGAATCCCTGTCAGAATTCCTCTGAAATCCCTGTCAGGATTCCTCTGAATCCCTGTCAGATTCCTCTGGAATCCCTGTCAGGATTCCTCTGGAATCCCTGTCAGGATTCCTCTGGAATCCCTGTCAGGATTCCTCTGGAATCCCTGTCAGGATTCCTCTGGAATCCCTGTCAGGATTCCTCTGGAATCCCTGTCAGGATTCCTCTGGAATCCCTGTCAGGATTCCTCTGGAATCCCTGTCAGGATTCCTCTGGAATCCCTGTCAGGATTCTTCTGGAATCCCTGTCAGGATTCCTCTGGAATCCCTGTCAGGATTCCTCTGGAATCCCTGTCAGGATTCCTCTGGAATCCCTGTCAGGATTCCTCTGGAATCCCTGTCAGGATTCCTCTGGAATCCCTGTCAGGATTCCTCTGGAATCCCTGTCAGGATTCCTCTGGAATCCCTGTCAGGATTCCTCTGGAATCCCTGTCAGGATTCCTCTGGAATCCCTGTCAGGATTCCTCTGAAATCCCTGTCAGGATTCCTCTGAAATCCCTGTCATTCCTCTGGAATCCCTGTCAGGAATCCTCTGGAATCCCTGTCAGGAATCCTCTGGAATCCCTGTCAGGATTCCTCTGAAATCCCTGTCATTCCTCTGGAATCCCTGTCAGGATTCCTCTGGAATCCCTGTCAGGATTCCTCTGGAATCCCTGTCAGGATTCCTCTGGAATCCCTGTCAGGATTCCTCTGGAATCCCTGTCAGGATTCCTCTGAAATCCCTGTCAGGATTCCTCTGAAATCCCTGTCATTCCTCTGGAATCCCTGTCAGGATTCCTCTGGAATCCCTGTCAGGATTCCTCTGGAATCCCTGTCAGGATTCCTCTGAAATCCCTGTCAGGATTCCTCTGAAATCCCTGTCATTCCTCTGGAATCCCTGTCAGGAATCCTCTGGAATCCCTGTCAGGAATCCTCTGGAATCCCTGTCAGGATTCCTCTGGAATCCCTGTCAGGATTTCTCTGGAATCCCTGTCAGAATTCA
>NC_085136.1:91528009-91723824 GCF_035046485.1 Aedes albopictus
TAGAGGAATCTGTGCAAAATTTTTGAAGGTGTTTCTAGAAAAACTGCTAGGAAGTTTCTGAGAAATTTCCAGAAGGAATTTCTTATAACTTCCCGAAAGAATTCCTTTTGAAATTACTTATGGAAATCCTAAGGAAATTTCTAGGGACACCCTACAGGAATGCAATTTTAGTGTGAACATGCAGGAGTGGATGAAAAAATCTTGAAAGCACCTCATGTGGAATCTGACTGGAACTCAAAGCTTAGATATATAATCCCAGGAAAAACATCCTTCAAAATGCCAGAACGAAATCTTGAAGGAATCTCAGAAGAATTAGTTGGGGAATTCCAGAGGAATCCCACAAGGAATTTCCAGATGAATCCCGGAAGAAATTCTTGGAGGAATCTCTGAGCAAATGTCTATATGAAATCCCTGTAAGAACTCAATGAGGAATCCATAAGGGAGTTTCAAGGGGAATCTCTGAGGAGCTCCTAGAGGAATCCCTGAGGGAATCCCTATAGGGATCTTTAAAAAAAAACTCTGGAGGAATCCCATAGGGAATTCTTGGAGGAATCCCTAAGGAAGTTTCACGAGAATTTCTGAGGGAGTTCCTTTTGGGAATCCATGAGAGAGCTCTTTCTGGAATCCATTATTTAGTTCCTAGAGGTATCCCTGAGGGGGTTTCAAGAGGAATCTCTGAGTGAATTCTTTCAGGAATTCCCTCGAGCATTCCTCCAAAATGAGAATTTCTTCAGGAATTCTCTCGAGGATTTCTTTTGGAATTTCTCAGGGATTCCTCCAAGAATTCCCTAAGCGATTTGTCTTGGCTCTTGGAATTTCCTCAGCAATGCGCTTAGGAATTCCCTCAGGTATTCTACTAGGTACTTTCTCGGGGAAACGTCTAGGAACTTCCTCATGGATTCTTAAAGGAACTCCCGCAAGAATTCCTCTAGAAACTCCAACAGAGATTCCTTTGAATAATTTATTCTTTTTCTTACTGGTATTCTTTCACAATATTCTCCTAGGATTCCTCCCAAAGCTCCTCCAAGGATTCCATTAATAACTCCTCCGAGGCATCATCCAGGAATTCCTACAAGGATTCCTCCGTAAATTCGTTCAAGAATTATTCAAGAATGCCTCCAAGGATTCTTTCATGAATTCTTCCAAGGATTCCACCAGGAATTTCTCCAGCGATTCCTCTAGGAATTTCAGAATTTATGGATGAATGTTTCCACGAATTTCTCCATGGATTCTCACAGGAATATCTCCGAGTGACCATCCTGAAATTTTTCAAGGAATTTCACTTAAAACTCATCTACGAACTTCTTCTAGAATTCATTTAGAAACATCTTCATTTGTAGGAGTTCCACTTAAAGATCTTCCAGGAATTTTCCCAAGGATTTCACCAGGAATTCATCCACGAAGTTTCCATGAATCCCCGCTAGCATTCCTCCATGAACCCCCCACAGAATCCTTCCAAGTATTTCGCCACGCATTCCTTCAAACATGTCTCCAGGAATTCCTCCAAGGATTTCAACTAGAATTCCTCTATGAATGCCTCTAGGATTGCCATCAGTGAGTCCTCCAGGAATTATAAAAATTCTTTTGAAAATTCTTCCAGGAATTTTCCTGGGATTGCTCGAGGAATTCCTCGATACATTTCTTCAGAAATTCTACCGAAAATTACTCAATGAATTCCACTAAAGGAGTCCTACAAAACTTTTTCCCAAAGATTGCTTGAATTCCACCAAGAATTCCACTAAACATTTCCCAAGGATTTCTCCTCGAAATCCTTCACGGATTCCTCGACGAATTTCATCCAGAATTTCTCCACTAATTCTTTCGAGGATTCCTGCAGGAATTACTCCGAGGAATCCAACACGAATTCTTCCAAGGACTTCTCAATGAGTTCATCCAAAGATTCCTCCAGGGAATCCGTTTCAACTTCTCTAGGATTTTTTCCAATGACGCCTCCAGAAATTCCTCCACGGAATTCGACATAAATTCCTCCCTGCATTTTTTCAAGGGTTCCTACACGAATTCCTCTAAGGTTTCTTCCAGAAATTTCTCCGAGGATTGCTCCAAGCATTCTTCCTAGAATAAAATTATTCCAGGATTTCTCCACGAACTCATTCACGGATTCTTCCAAGCACCCTTCAAGAATTACTTCAGGAGTAGCTCCAATGATTCTTCAATGATTTGTTCAAGGCTTTCTCCAGGATTCCTGGATTTTCCCACGAATACCTCTAGAAATTCCTCCAAGAATCCTTCCAGGGAAAACTCTGAAGATCACTTCAGAAATCCCTCGAAAAATTCCTCCTGAAGTTTTTTCAAGGGTATTTCCAGAAATTCTCTCAAGTACTCCTCCAGGAATACTTCCAAGAGTTTCTTCAGGAATACTTCCAAGGAGTCCTTCAGGAATTCCCCCAAGGATTCCTCAACGAGTTTATCCATGAATTTTTACATAAATTTCTTCAAAGAATCTTGCAGGAATTCATTTAAAAAATCCTCCAGATATTTCTTAAGGAATTCTCCAGGAATTTCTTCACGATTTCTTCACGCATTCGTCCAAGGGTTCCTCCACAAATTTCTTCAAGGTTTCTCCCTTGGAGAAATTCCTGGAGGAATTTCGGATGCATCCAAGGAAGAATTCGTGGAGAAATCATTGGAGGAATAACTGGAGGAATGTTTGGATGAATTTGTGGAGGAAAACTTGGAATAACTCATGACGGAATGCTGAAGGGATGCGTAGAGGATTTTCTGTTTGTAGACGTCTTGAAGAAACTGTTGGACGAAATTTTGAAGGATTTTTTGAAAAATTCTTATTGGAATCCTTGCAGGACTTCCTGGAGGAATCATTGAAGATATTACTGAAGAAATACTTGGAGGAATCCCTGAATGAGTTCGTGCAAGAATCCTTCGAGGAATTCGTGAAGAAATCCTTGGATAAATTCATGGAAGAACTGTTGAAAGGTTTTGGCGGAATTCCTAGAAGAAGTATAGGGATTGTTGGAGAAGTTCCTAGAGAAATTCATAGCAGAATTAATGTTGGAATTCCTGACGGATTTTTTTTAGACATTATAGGAGGAATTTTGACAGATTATTTCGAAGAATTTCAGAAAGATTCCCTGGAGGAATTCTTGAAGCAATCATTAAAGGATTTCCTGCTGAAATCCCTAAAGGAACTTCCGAAGCGATTCTTGGACAAATTTCTGGAGGAAATCTTGGAGTAACGCTTGGAAAAATTCATGGAAGAATCTTCGGAGGAATTTCTGGAGGAATACTTGGTAAAATTCACGGCGTAATCCTTGGAAGAATACTTGGATTTTTTTTGACGAATTCCTTATGGAATTCTTCAAAGAATTATTTGAGAATTTTTTGGTAGATTTCTTGGAAGAATTCCTGGGGGAATTTCTGGATGAATATCTGGAGGAATTACTGCAGGAATCCATAGAGCAATTACTGAAGGAATTCTTGGAGTCATTTCTGATGTTTTTTTTTTTTGTTATTAAATTCTTGAAGGAACTGCGAAAGAATTCGTGATTGGATCCTTATAGGAATTTCTTTAGGAATTCCATGGAAGAATTCCTGCTGGAATCACTGGAAGAATTCACGAAGTAAACCTTGGAAGAGTTCTTGGAGAAATTCCTCGAGGAATCCTTGGAGAGTTATCTGGAAGAATTTCTAGAGAAATTCTTGGAGAAATACTGCGAAAAACTTAAAATTAGAAGACACAGAATGTTGATTAATTGGAAAGAGATGAAATTGTTAAAAAAAATCTTGTTCTGGTGGGATTCGAACCCACGACTCCGTATTCGCTAGGCCTTAACCAACTTAGCCACAGAGCAAATAAGGGTTCTGTGGAATAGAAAGCCAAAGTGACTCCGAGTGCACACCATGAACACTTCTATTTTCACAATTCTATCTCTCGCCTGGAGTAATCGTAAGTGGAGCTCTTGGTAAAATTTCAGCCATAGCTCTTGGGAAAATTTCAGGTAGAACTCCTGGATGCGGATTTCTTGAGAGCATTACTAGTGGAGCTCCTGGACGAATCCTTGGTTGAAATCCTCAGATAATTGTTGGAAATGCTATCATGTATCACGAGCTATCTTCAACATCTCCAGGAATATCTCGAATAAAGCGTATTTGATGTGGCAAGTGAACGTTGCATACTTGTTTTCGAATTTGAAGCAATCACCGTTGCAAGAAAGCATCAACGGTAGTAATATTCACATATTGAAGAGTTTTGTTAACTCTTGAATCCCGTAGCTTCAATATTGTTATTAAACCTTGTGGTCATAAAATTGTGTATTTTTGCTATTGAAAATCGAATTGAAAATTATACAAAAGCAATCAGCTACGGAAATGTCATTTGGAATACCAGTATACAACGCATGTCTGCTGTAGATCCATAGTCATGGATGTAGTTGTGGTTGAAACCAACTGCAATAAAAGACTACAGAATAGAGTGGGTCATCGTTTATATGGAAAAATGAAAAATTCAATGGTATCCCATCAGATCAAAGCTTTTTTGATCCCATTTCAGGAACCAAATAAGTGTGCAAAATTTGGGAACGATCGGATATGTCTACGTTTTGCGCATCACGTTTGAAGTTTGTATGGGGTTTTACATGGGAAAACACACTTTTTTTGCATTTTTCTCATAACAAGCTCGAATTTTTCTAAAACCGTGTAACCGTTAAAGGGAAAACATAGCCTAGGGTGCCCTGAAAAACTTTGTCGAAGACCGCGAAGTGACCTGATGCTTACGAAAAAAGTTATAGCGTTGGCATTGCTTGGTGAAACATCATGATTTTGTTGCTATTGTTATTCCTTTACATGTTAAAACATAAACACATGCTTGCGATTCGTTGGTTATAACTATTGTCACAAGCATCGGATCGCTTTGCGGTCTTCGACAAAGTTTTTCAGAACATCCTAGGCTATAATTTTACAGTATCGGTTAAACAGTTTCAGACAAACTTTTTCAACTTATGGCTAAAATGCAAAAAAGTATGTTTTCCCATACAAAATCCCATACAAATTTCAATTGCAATGCGCAAAGTGTAGACGCAACCGATCGTGCTCAAATTTTGCACAGATACTCAGGACCCGAAACGGAACCAAAAAAGCTTTGATCTGAGAAAACGGTTCCGATGACCCACACTACTACAGAATTAATCTTTTGCAATTGACAGCCAAAATCGTTAAGATCATCGAACACAACCCACATTGATCGTTCCTTTCAATTCTCTCAAATAAAGCCCATGCGCAAAACAATCCTGGTCATTGTATGCCGGTGGGCCAATTTTGGGTTTGTTTATGTTATTGTTCAATTTTCGCCTTTTGCAAGAACGACGATCGATTCTTTTCGTAGGTACCGTAAATTCTGCATGTTTTTTATGGTAGGTAACCACAAATAGAGAGATCTCCCGGAGGCGATATTCAATCGACGATGAGACCTCACGTGGGCTGGAGCTGGTCTTTTTGTGGTGTTTTGACAGATTTCGTAGGAAAATGATGATCGAACGGAATGGGCTAGCTACGGGAAGGACAATCAATCTGCAATCAGCGAATGGGACAACTGGGAACCACCCGCTGAGTGTTGGAAGATGGTCGTGTGAGCTAACCAGGGTGCGTCTCTGTGGGTAACAGAAAGGCAAACAGAATTCACCAAAAAAATCCTAAAATGATCATGATGATCCACCCTACTGCGAACGTTTTTCAGTTGATCAGATGATTCTCAAAAATAAATTTTCTGATTCACGATATGCTACATACGTTCTTCTATGATGCACACCATACGGTTGGAAACGTGAGCCTTCGCGAAGAGGATAGTCAGTGGAAACTATTCACCATACATCATCCCAAAGCAGAAATGGATTTCAAACGTAGTATCCTTCCAAACTTGAAAGTGGGACAGGATCCATTTCTCAATAGTTCACACTTGAGAGCGTTCTTAAGCCACGCACGCTTCCAATGTAGTCCCGGTTCGATACGACTCTCTAGAAGGCACCCAACAAGAAGAAAGCGAAACCACGTCGAGCCGCGCGCGCACCGCATTGCATTGAGTGGAAACACGTGTTCTCACAGATTTCTTATAACTTTGCTTCTCGTCTCTTACCGATCAAATATTTTTCTACAAGACGGTGGTGGGCTTCCACACTCACAGATCGGTAAGGCGCATTTCGACGCAAACGACTTTGTCATAAATTTCTTTCGATATCCGGAGGCGCAGTAACGCTCCGGTATGTTCCATACCGCTAGAGAAACATTTTTTTAAATTCTTACAGCGAAATGATGAGTTGAGTGTTATTGATTACGGGGCAACGCCGTTATCAGTATGTATAGTTAATATTTGCATGTCGATTTCTTCCTACTTTGGGAGGCGTCACACTCCTTATCGTGGTGGCTATCGTGCCTTCAAAGACGTCAAACTTCTTGACATTTGCGGAGTTCACACAATCGAGATGATTGAAATTGGCGTGATTTCTGGTAATGGAATGCAGGTTCAAGAAGTGCCATTTCTAGGAAGAATTTTGTACGTGTTTATAGCATACAAAGTTATCTAAGGCATACATTCCATGCATTTTTTTTGGAAAGTATATCAATTATTGGTAGATTGAGGCCCTTTCGTTATGACATGTTGAAAAAGAAACCGGTTTTAGGCAGTGACCTAGCAACGAATCAAAAAATAATTTGTTTTATGCATAAACATTAATGTTATGTGATCAAGGGTATTTAACAAAACTTACAGTTCCGGCAAACGTTTGTATGGGAGCCCCCCTTTCCATCAATGGAAGAAATGTCACACTATGCTATGAAACTTCCCCGGCCACAAAAACTTACATAGGTATACGAATTTTCACGCCAATCGGACGGACAGACAGACAGACAGACAGACAGACAGACAGACAGACAGACAGACAGACAGACAGACAGACAGACAGACAGACAGACAGACAGACAGACAGACAGACAGACAGACAGACAGACAGACAGACAGACAGACAGACAGACAGACAGACAGACAGACAGACAGACAGACAGACAGACAGACAGACAGACAGACAGACAGACAGACAGACAGACAGACAGACAGACAGACAGACAGACAGACAGACAGACAGACAGACAGACAGACAGACAGACAGACAGACAGACAGACAGACAGACAGACAGACAGACAGACAGACAGACAGACAGACAGACAGACAGACAGACAGACAGACAGACAGACAGACAGACAGACAGACAGACAGACAGACAGACAGACAGACAGACAGACAGACAGACAGACAGACAGACAGACAGACAGACAGACAGACAGACAGACAGACAGACAGACAGACAGACAGACAGACAGACAGACAGACAGACAGACAGACAGACAGACAGACAGACAGACAGACAGACAGACAGACAGACAGACAGACAGACAGACAGACAGACAGACAGACAGACAGACAGACAGACAGACAGACAGACAGACAGACAGACAGACAGACAGACAGACAGACAGACAGACAGACAGACAGACAGACAGACAGACAGACAGACAGACAGACAGACAGACAGACAGACAGACAGACAGACAGACAGACAGACAGACAGACAGACAGACAGACAGACAGACAGACAGACAGACAGACAGACAGACAGACAGACAGACAGACAGACAGACAGACAGACAGACAGACAGACAGACAGACAGACAGACAGACAGACAGACAGACAGACAGACAGACAGACAGACAGACAGACAGACAGACAGACAGACAGACAGACAGACAGACAGACAGACAGACAGACAGACAGACAGACAGACAGACAGACAGACAGACAGACAGACAGACAGACAGACAGACAGACAGACAGACAGACAGACAGACAGACAGACAGACAGACAGACAGACAGACAGACAGACAGACAGACAGACAGACAGACAGACAGACAGACAGACAGACAGACAGACAGACAGACAGACAGACAGACAGACAGACAGACAGACAGACAGACAGACAGACAGACAGACAGACAGACAGACAGACAGACAGACAGACAGACAGACAGACAGACAGACAGACAGACAGACAGACAGACAGACAGACAGACAGACAGACAGACAGACAGACAGACAGACAGACAGACAGACAGACAGACAGACAGACAGACAGACAGACAGACAGACAGACAGACAGACAGACAGACAGACAGACAGACAGACAGACAGACAGACAGACAGACAGACAGACAGACAGACAGACAGACAGACAGACAGACAGACAGACAGACAGACAGACAGACAGACAGACAGACAGACAGACAGACAGACAGACAGACAGACAGACAGACAGACAGACAGACAGACAGACAG
Organism: Aedes albopictus; assembly: GCF_035046485.1. Taxonomy (NCBI): domain Eukaryota; kingdom Metazoa; phylum Arthropoda; class Insecta; order Diptera; family Culicidae; genus Aedes; species Aedes albopictus. The sequence goes on from NC_085136.1 coordinate 91,536,367, forward strand.
ACAGACAGACAGACAGACAGACAGACAGACAGACAGACAGACAGACAGACAGACAGACAGACAGACAGACAGACAGACAGACAGACAGACAGACAGACAGACAGACAGACAGACAGACAGACAGACAGACAGACAGACAGACAGACAGACAGACAGACAGACAGACAGACAGACAGACAGACAGACAGACAGACAGACAGACAGACAGACAGACAGACAGACAGACAGACAGACAGACAGACAGACAGACAGACAGACAGACAGACAGACAGACAGACAGACAGACAGACAGACAGACAGACAGACAGACAGACAGACAGACAGACAGACAGACAGACAGACAGACAGACAGACAGACAGACAGACAGACAGACAGACAGACAGACAGACAGACAGACAGACAGACAGACAGACAGACAGACAGACAGACAGACAGACAGACAGACAGACAGACAGACAGACAGACAGACAGACAGACAGACAGACAGACAGACAGACAGACAGACAGACAGACAGACAGACAGACAGACAGACAGACAGACAGACAGACAGACAGACAGACAGATTCTTGCATTCAATAGCGCCAGCTGGGAAGCCATCGCCACAGCACTACACAACATGAGGGTCCCTGACTATTTGTGCAAGGTTCTGACCCGAGCAGAGGGGAATATCAAATTAATAACTACGAAATTACAAAACCTGTTTTTATATCTCGTTTTGTTATTATTGTATTATCAAGGCATTACGTTTCCATAACATGTTTTGTTGGACAATCTTATTTTGTTATGACCAAGCTATTGGTATACAGCCATTAAATAATATTTCAATATTACATTTTGTTGTGGAACAAGTTTGATTACTATTGTATTATTGAGAGTGTACCAATACTTTATGCTATTGCTATCAAAACTTAAACAAGTTTTGAAATAAATCGTACATCATTCAACAACGTTATTTACAGTATTTCGCGAGTTATGCTTACGGTATCATATTTATTAAGAGGTGTGGTATATTACGTGACATAGAGGTGCTGTAATGTGTACAAAACCAAGTCCCTGCTGGTCGCCGCGAGGTTTGAAATTGACTGAGTTGTAGCTGAAAAGTTCCCAAAATATCAGCCACTGCCCAAGTGGCGCAGCACCCTACATATATCAAAACGTGAACATAGCGACGATATTGAAGGTGGGGTTTGTAAGGGACGTTCCAGATTCCGCATTTGACATGAGAATTTCAATGATAAAAATGTCAAACTAATTTAGTAAACTTTTTTGAACGAAGCTAATACAGACAGCTGAATCCAAAATTGTAGATGGTTTTGAACGGGATTTTTCAGAAATATTTTATATTTTCACATGTTTTCCCTGTCGTTCCAGAGGATGAAGTCGGATCTACCTATTTGTGGTAAAAGATTACATGAATAGTTTAAAATACGCCTATGAGGGAAGAGAGAAACTTTAGTTCGCAATGATTGTTCCGTTATTCTCACATGCTGGTCTAAATATGTATAGCATTCTTAGCCAACACGAAGTCATATATGATGTAGAAAAGGATGATAATGTGGAGGCCATATGCGTACATGCTTTCATTTAACCACGGGTAAAGTGTACGCATATCGCCTTCACTTTAGCATCCTATTCAACAGCATGTGCAATTGTTTGATATCATAACTAATTTTGCTTTCGGGATGTTATCAATAACTCTTTAATATCAAAATTTGTTATTGAAATATTTCCCAAATTCACTGTTATTAAGTTGTTATTGACACTAACAAAACATGTTATTATATTGATTTTCCAGGAACAAATTTTTGTTATGTGACTTGTTATTTTGCCGCTTATGACAGACAAGTTTATAACTTAATATGTTATGTTAATAACATAAAAATAACTAATTCCATTATGCAGTTATTTTGCCAAAATAACGCATTTTGTTATGCTCTTATTATTCTCTTCTGCTCGGGGAAAAGCTACTTCCAGAATCGAGTCTTGGTCTATGAGACAAACCAGGGTCAGAGATCGGTTACAGTCACGGCGGGTGTGCCACAGGGCTCCATACTCGGCCCAACGTTGTGGAATACAACGTGACAGACAGACAGGGTGCTTCAGCGGTATTTCAAGGAGCCTTCAGGATCGTCTTAGGGTTTTTTTTTGGCAAGTTGGGTGTTGTTCTGGGATCTAAGGGAGTTTTCAGTAGAGTTACAAGAGGAGTGTGGAGCGGAGAGGGGCAATTCAGCGGTGTTTCAAAAGGCTAATGAAAGGTTTTCCCAAAAAAATTTGAATGTTTCAATGGGTTTGAGATTGCCTCAGAAATATTCTTCAGAGGGCCAATTCAGGGGTTTTCCGAGTAGGTGGAAAAATCTGATGAATAGCATATTCAGTTATGATTGATTGAATTACTGAAGAGCAAAAACTGATATTGGTTTGATTGATATAAGAGATAAAAGAACAGAAATAATAGCAAAATCTAATATGGTGAACTACTCAATAATAGCTTGTTAAGATATTACAAGATCAAAATAATAGCAGACAAGATTTGTCACTTTTTTCTAGAAAAAAAAAACAAAAAAATGTCAGCACACAGCATCGAACCTACAACCTTAGGATTCACAGGCGGCGCTGCTTACCACTCAACTGTGGCTCGCTGTTGAAAATAACATGGGAATAAGAGCATGCGGTTCTTCGTTTCCACAGCTCAGAAAGGGGCAAATGGCATTTCACTAACATTGAGCCATCTGTATGGGTGTATGTGTTCCATTTCGTGCAGAAGAGCTAAACTTGTTCTTATGTAGACATTTTCAGCTATTTCGACAAGAACAAAAACTGATATCATATCACTTTGAGTTATTCGTGCGATGTTCATTAGATTTTTGAATAACTCTTCAAAATCACATGACAGCAAAAAGTGTTCGATTTGAGATATGATTTAGATATTCTCGACTACCCGGGTTCACGGGTACTAAGGAATTTTTCAGGTCTCAGAGGGCTTCACGGGATCTGTGAAATAAATCGATATCACCTTGAACCACCATGCGCGTAACTAAAACGACATTTTCGAGGAATCACAACTCTATTGATATTGGTTAAAATATCAAATCTTTTTAAATCAGGTACCAGAGGCGGAGTATTGTGTTATAAACACTGGAACTCCTATTTATGCCTATGCAACTATGCGCTATCAAGTGGTGAATTCAACGCCTGTTTGAGGATCCCCAAGGTCTCCAAGTAAAGTTAATCAGGTTTACAAGCCTTATCAGTCTGAAACCTTTCTGAAACGTCTTAAATGCCTTGAAACGCTTTTGGAACACACCCTGAAAGCCCTATGGAACTGACCTGAGAACCCGTGTTGATTCCTCAAACCTCTTTGAAACCTTCTGAAATGCCCTGAAATACCTTCAAACATAGAACACATGGAACTGTTCTGAGAGCCTGTGTTATCCCCTTAAGGTATTTAGGAAACTTCTGGAAAGCATTGAAATGCATTTACAGCTTCCTTTTAAACCTACTGGAACTAATTGAAATGCCTTGAAACGCCTGTTAAATCTTGAAAACCCCGTTAAGCTTATCTGAAAGCCTGTAAACCCCCCTAAAACCCTCTGAAACCTACTGAAACGCTCTGAAATGCTTTGAAACTCCCTTGAAGGTCTCCTGAAACTCCGCATGGCCCCATTTTCAATCTCCTATAGGCAGTAGCTTCTTACTTACCTCTAGTCCTGAGCAGTGCTGTTCTTTGCGATTTTTTTGCATGGGAGTCCTGGAAACTAGTCAGCAAAAACGAGTAACCCAAGAAAACCTAATTTTTTCATTGATTGTTTCATCACTATTATACCAATATCACAGCCGATGCAGGACATAGCTCAAAACTGACTTCGGCTGAAATAATCTATACAAAATTTACTATAAAATAATGTAATAGTCAATATAGGAAAAAAAAAATCAAAATCCTCATCAATTGGGCATTTTTGAAAATTTCGGTGAACAAATCGTAATTCATTTCTTTGGCATAAGTTGAAATCAACTTGTATGACATAAATTTTCTTCAAACTTTGTTTGCGAGACCAAGAAATATTATTTACTGAGTTTTATGACTTTTATTTCAAATGTTTTTCAACTCACATGATTATTTCTTTTTGATAAAAGAACCTGAAATCGTAATTTTTTCATATAGTCGATACGTGCAACTTCTAAATATTTTTTGATCGAGATTTCATATATGGAACTATTAATTTTAGGATCCTAACCTATCATTGTACGGGTGAGCAAGTTAACTTTTTGACCCTTTTTCTATTTTGGGACGTCCCGTCAATGTTCGTATCGGTCTGGTTTTCTTGTTTGGGTATTTTTACTAAGACGCCTTACATCCAGTCGGGCAGAGGACTTTCAAAGGAGTTTGAGGGGGCATGAGTGGGCTTCAAGATCATGGTTCAAGTTGGTTCCAGGCTAGGCTTGTCAAGGGCACTCCATGGGTCTCAAAAATATTTCAGAGAGCCTCAGAGGACTTCATAGGGGGTCAGCGTGTTTCAAATGCGTTAAGAGGGCCATTTTAAGGAGTGTTAGGAAGCCTTTGCGGCATTTCGAGAGGGGTCTCAAGGGCGATTCAGAGTGGCTCAGGAAGCCGTAGTGTTTCGGAGGGCTTCAGAAAGGTTTTTAGAGGAGCTTTAGGGTGTTTTAATGTTTTAAAGAGGTCTCAGAAGGATTTTATTAATCCCTGAAGAAATGTCAAAATAAATCCCTCGGCATACCCAAAGAAAAATTTCTGGAGTAGGGTGCCTGTACCAATTATGGCACTACCTAAGGAAAACTATTTGTACAAAAATAACGAGAAGACCAACGAATGTCAACAATATGTTAAAAGATAGCTTAGTTTCCATGCTTTACAGGAAAAATATAGAAACGGAGCCAAAACTTCTTTTAGGACTTATTATAGCGTGTGCCAATGATAAGAACCCTGTACCAGTTATGGCTACATTTTTTAACTTCGGTTCCTTTTCGCACTATTTGCATGCATTCCTTATGGGATTAGCCATAACTGGTACACTATGGCGATATTAGGTGCAAGGAAGCCGAAATTTTAAGGAAAATGATTTATTTCTACCGTAATTTGAGCAAAATGTGGAGTTTAATGAGGGCAACTATCTTTTGTGAACGTCATCTGTTGTTCACAATTTTGTTGTTGTAAATTTACATCGTTAAATGGTGAAAATCCACTATGGCGAATAATTGGTACTATAGCCATAATTGGTACACTTACCCTATCTGGAGTTAATATAATAAGAGCATAACCATTTGGGCAGGAGCACCTATTTTGGGCACTTGCTGCTATTACTCAGTTAATTTTGAACCGAATGACTTGATTTTTTAGACATGGTCAGATACGCACAGTATCTAAACATGTTCTAAAATTCAAGTCAATCGGTTTGAAATTGACTGAGTTATAGCAGCAAGTGCCCAAAATAGGTGCCCCTACCCAAATGGTCCCAGACCCTGTTATCGAGTACCTGAAGGAACCCCTTTTGAATCTATAGAAATATTTTGGAAGAAAACTGAGTTACTGAAGAACTCATCGTACAAAACTGAATAGGAATTCAAGTGACTGGAAAGTGTGATACTTACATGCAGTGCTGAAAAATTTATTTCGTCATACCTAAATTCAATGACCTACAGCTCATTTCAGAAGCTGAACCTGAGAATATGGTATATGAAAAACTTGTGCGGCTAGACCAGTTCTGCAAGAAAGTCACGGGAAAAACGATATTTTTCGAATATTTAAGGTAAATGTCACGGACTACCTAAGAAATAAGCCAATGATATTCACGGTGAATATCATTTGGCATTTTTCAAAGGTAGTCCGTGACATTTACCTTAAATATTCGAAAAATATCGTTTTTCCCGTGACTTTCTTGCAGAACTGGTCTAGCCGCACAAGTTTTTCATATACCATATTCTCAGGTTCATCTACTAATATGAGCTGTAGGTGATTGAAATTAGATATGACGAAATGATTTTTTCAGCACTGCTTACATGATGAAGCTCTCAGTTTCATGTGACGAAAAACTTTTGTTTGATTTTACCAAAAACTGTCACGAAAACTTCAGGAGACAAAACGATCGGGACAGGCAGAATTTGCACTTTTCAGAAATTGGTCAACTAGTTGTTACTTGCTGAAAAGTGCAAAAAATATTCTCAATTTTTGTTGGTCAAATTAGTCATAGTTGGTCAATTAGCTTTCCGTCAATGGTTTAAATTTGAGAATGATCGGGCTATTCTACATGAACTAAGAAATATACTAGGAAAAGGCGTCACTATCCAATAGCCAACTTTGAACTCAATTAACTGAATAAAATGAATGACTTATATAATGCGTATCGAAAAACTTTCAAAACTCAAGATGGTAACTTGAGTTAAATAAAATTTTCTCTAATTAACTTGAATATTAATATGATTTGTCCGGCAATAAATAAAAAAAAAAAACAAATTATCCCCCTAGTGTTGATAGTGCCTTTCTCGTTGAATATGTTCTCACGATCTTTCCGTCGACGTAAGCCAAAGTGTTCTAAATCCTGGTACTTTATAAAAAAAGCAAGCATTTTATCAAAGCTACTTTGAATTGACTCAAACATCATTGATACGGCATAGTCAGATGTTATGTTCAACGTATGAGCAGAGCTGAAATATATCAGACTTTTCAGTGGACTGCTTGAGCACTCGAGATGGTCGAAATTTTGTCTACGTGGTTTATGAACAGTCACGGTGGTATAGTGATTAAACGTTAAACAGTGGCAAAAACGCGACTTACGTTGCGAGCGTTCAATTTGCGTACTGATTAATACTTGAATCAACCATTGAAATCAAGAAGATAGGTAATGAGTATAGTGAGACGTCTGTTTGTATTTGGGTTTAATTTATCAAGATTTTGTTCTCTTACATATATTTATCGCTTGTATTGATTTTATTCACTTTCGTAAATCTGACGAAGCACCAAACGCTGGTTCTGCAACCCTACCGATAGCTTTTATGTGGTATGAGCCTATGTTTCTCAGGTTATTAAAAAAGCCGTGGTTTGATGTGTCACATGGTACATTTGGTCACTTTCGGTGGGGTACCCCGAACTGGTTCCGGAGCACTACCGGGTCTCCCAAATATAGTCTGAGACCATTTCATTGGTATTGTTATTAGATTACCTAAACAACACGATTTGATGTATCGCCTTCATGGGTATGGATAACTTTTGCATTTTATCACTTCCAGTGGGACACCCAGGACCAGTTCCGGGATTATACCGATTGTTCCTGATATGGTCCTAGACTAGCTCCATGCAAAGTTGATTGATTGATTTGACTTTATTAAAGAGACTTTCAGCCCTTGGCTGATTCGTCTCTCTCCATGCAAAGTGTTAATTTGCATTTGATTCACTTTCATATTTGGCCATTTCCGGCGGGACACCCGGAACCGATTCCGGATCACTATCGATTCAGATATGATTTGAGAATACTTTTCTGCTTACTGTTCATAAGGTTATCGGAAAAGCCGCCCCGAGCAGAAGGGAATAGCAACAGCATAATAAAATGTGTTATTTTGGAAAGTGAAGTAGCGGAAAGAGTTATTTTCATGTTGTTTACATACCGTCAAATGGGGTAACTTGCAACACTTTTCGACTTTGAAGCAACATCATTGAAAATCTAAACATTTCAAACATACGGTAAAGCATCGTGTACACTAATTACTACGAGTAGAATGCTATGCAGAACTTCATTTATTAAAATACGTTGCCACCTAAACAGGAGGTGTGAAATACATGCTTGTTGCAAGTTACCCCATCTGTGGGGTAACTTGCAACATATTACATGAAGCTAAGTTAGCTATCATTAAACTGCACTAATATTTTAGTTCTTGATCATACTATAAGTTTTTGAAGTAATGCATGAAAAATGCTTTGAAAAGATGTAAACTAACCAATTAAATTATTTTTTTCCCTTAAGGGTTGGTAGTTATTATAAGCGAGAGTATATCGTTTCATAGCAGGTCTTACGTCCCTCAAATATAAAATATTTATGAATCTCATGGCTCAGTACTAGTTACAAAATGTCAACAATGCTCAATGTAATTTGTTGGAAAGGTAAAGTGAGTCATCATTTTCAGTATGAAGTGGTGTTTGGCTACTTCAGCTCAAATTACATGTTTTAAACACCCATTCAACTATTTATAAACTATAAAAGCCGTCAATTTGGGCATTCTATTGAAATAGTTCTGTCAATCTAGGTTCAGATTTTGGGGATTGTTTTAGAAGATTCATAAACTGAATTAAACTTTCATTAAGGTGAAACATGAATGAAGTTTCAAAATATGGAAGTCTTTAATAATGTTTGAAAGACACGTGTAAAAAAATGGTAAAATTGAGTGGATATTTGAAGATGAACACGTTACGTAATCAATAAATAATTCATTTCGATTATTTTTATCCAAAATATCCTAAAAAGAAAACAAATTATAGAATGTTTTATTGATTTCAACTGTTGCAAGTTACCCCATAGTGGTTGTCGAATATGATTATGATTTTTTACACTACATAGTCGATAAGTTTATCAAACTTTAATCGTTCAGCTAAGCTTACTATTAGGTACCCTAACTGCAAGCAAGGTCATCATACTTATCGCACTTACCATAGGAGAGAGGTAAAGCGCGATTTTCATACTTGTTTTTATGGCTTTTTTTTTTTTTTTTTTTTTTCCTTCTAAACCATAGGGGGATAAATCTGCTCATCAGACACCCTAACAGGAAGGTTAGGGTGGTGTGGGGATGAGGCCGTCTTCTACAATGCCGGTAGAAGCCAGGACTACTCTCTCCTCGACCCACTAAAACACATTCCTATGGTCGCCAAACCCTACGTCTCTCCGGAACCACCAAGAAGGTATTGCTTCAGAGAGGGGCTAGTGCATATCGCACCCTCAAGGTTAGCTGCCGTAGCCTAGCAGCAACGAACATCGATGACTCGCACTGGAGAGTCCATCACGATAGCATGCTGGCGCTTAGCCAGTTTCCCGAGTGGTCCTCGCCACTCCCTTTGTCCTCGGAAGGCGGGCAGGGTCAACCCCGCCCGCGCCCTACTGCTGAGCGGACATCAAGAACTGATGCCCACATGCAACCCGATCTGACCTGCTGAAGGCAAGGGTATCACTACCCTTCAGGCCTTATCAGCTGCATCCGTAGGTTGCAGACAGCAGGGTCTCACCTACCCCGACCCTTGCCGGGGACCCCTTTCCAACCGCGGGCTCAGATCCAACCCAGTAGACTGACGCCACGACAGCACCGCTACCGGGACTTCCTCTCCGCGGCCACTTAATCGCTGTAAGGGTCGATCTCGACCGCAGGGCACCGGTATGACCTACGAAGCCGACTTCGAACCCCTGGACCACCTCTTGTACTGCATCTGGACTAGCCATTCTCCGAGTCCACGCGCCACCTCCTTTGTAGCTCCCAGACGATATGGGTGATAGCCGTTGAAACGGCATTCCAGCTAATCTCATCCCTACACATTCTCTGGACCAAGTTGTCCGGAGTTGTGTCCTCCCCGCATGTGGCAAGCATGCGGTCACGCATTGTGCGAAAACGCGGGCACACGAACAAAACGTGTTCCGCCGTTTCCTCTAAACCATTGCACACTGGGCATTCGGGAGAATCCGCATGCCCGAAACGGTGTAGATACTGTCGGAAGCAACCATGACCTGTAAGGACCTGTGTCAGGTGGAATGAAACTTCCCCATGGCGCCTATTAATCCAACTATCTACCCTCGGTATCAACCTATGGGTCCACCTTCCTTTGGTGGAACTGTCCCACGCGCGCTGCCATTTGACCATAGAGGCCATCCTGGCAGTCTTGCGTATGCCTCTTGTGCCGCGCATTTCGAAGCACTCCATATCCTCACTGATAAGAATGCTGATGGGCACCATACCAGTAATGACACAGAGAGCGTCGTGTGACACGGTACGGTACGCACTTGCAACCCTCAGACACATAAGCCTGTAAGTACTTTCCAGCTTCCGTCGGTAGCATTCAGTACTTAGCGCGGTACCCCACGCCGGGCCGCCATACCTAAGTATGGACGTAGCAACACTAGCCAGAAGCTTGCGCTTACTGGCGTACATCGCTGAGCTATTGGACAGCATCCGGGACAGTGCCGCAATAGCTGTGGAGGCTCTTTTACAGGCATAATCGACGTGGCTACCGAAGGTAAGCTTATCGTCGATCATCACGCCCAAGTGCTTGACAGAGCGCTTCGACAGGATAGTGCACTCTCCTACACTGATCTCCGTCTGCTGCGCCGACTGCATGTTGTTAACAACCGTCACCTCTGTCTTGTGGTGAGCCAGCTCCAGTTTTCTGGACCGCATCCACGCCTCCACAACCTTGATCGAGTGGTCGGTAGTCAACTTCACCTCCTCGATCGTTTCACCGTAGACTTCGAGCGTAATATCGTCGGCAAATCCGACAATCACCACTCCCACTGGGTACTCTAACCTCAACACCTCGTCGTACATGACATTCCATAACACCGGACCCAGGATGGAACCTTGCGGGACTCCTGAGGTTATGTGAAAGCACTTCCGACCCACCTCCGTGTCGTATACTAGTACGCGATTCTGGAAGTAGCTTCCGAGAATCTTGTACAAGTACTCCGGTATCCCCAGACGCAAGAGCGCATCAGCAATAGCAGCCCAACTGGCGCTATTAAATGCATTCCTTACATCCAGAGTCACTACCCCGCAAAAGCGAATTCCCCTCCTCTTAGGCTCGAGTGCTTTCTCGGCGGTTTTTGTAACCGACAAGATAGCGTCTACGGTGGACCTCCCCTTCCGGAAGCCATACTGGTTGCTCGAGAGACCATTTACGCCCTCAGTGAACTTCAACATTCTATTGAGGATGATCTTTTCGAGCACCTTCCCCGCCGTGTCCACCAGTAAGCCGGTGGCCTCCCATTTCTAGGGTGGACTCTCCTAGGCATGGTCGCATCACACGCACGTGAGAGCACCGCTACCAGCTCGTCGCCGTCTAAACCGAGTAAGTTTCGCTCACGGCGGAGCGCTTCCCTAAATACCTCTTCGTCGAAGTATGATGTCTTCCACCTACGAGGGCTTGGCCTTGGCCTAGCCGCCTCTTCTTCTATCCGCTGTCTGCTGTTGTTGTAGTCGATACTGTAGCGAACCGCCAGGTGGTCGCTGTGAGTGTAGCCATCATCTACTCTCCAGTTCGAACTACTTGTTAGGCCAGGACTACAAAAGGTCACGTCAATAATTGACTCCGCTCCGTTTCGACTATAGGTACTCTTGGTACCGACGTTAGCCAAGTCGACATCTAAGATGGCCAGTGTTTCTAGCAGGATCTGACCCCGCTGGTTCGTGAAACGGCTTCCCCATTCCACAGCCCAGGCATTAAAGTCACCCGCTATTACCACCGGCCTTCGCCCTGTTAGCACGGTCGTTAAGCGGTCCAGCATTTGCGTGAACCGCTCGATCGGCCACCGCGGAGGCGCATAACAGCTACAGAAGAAGACCCCGTTTACTTTGGCGACCACGAAGCCCTCATAGGTAGTAGACACCAACTCCTGCACGGGGTATTTACCCGTCGTCCATATCGCCGCCATTTTCCTGGTCCCATCCGAGGCCCAGTTGCCGTTGCCGGCGGGTACTCGGTATGGGTCCGAAATGATGGCGATATCCGTCTCCCACTCAGAAACCGCCTGACAAAGCAGTTGCTGAGCCGCATCACAGTGGTTCAGGTTCAGCTGCGTTACCTGCACTGTGATTTGTTGCTCACTGCGGCTTTCTTAAAGGCCGGGCACCCTGGACCACCCATCGCATGTCTGTTTTTCGAGGTTTTCCCGGTACAAATCATGCAGATGGGCGGACTCGTGCAGCTTTGGGCCTTATGACCTTCAGCGCCGCATCGCCTACACAGTTTGCGCCTGTCGGGGCCTTTGCAGTCCCACGACTTGTGTCCTGGTTCCAGACACCTGAAGCAAACCTCAGGTGGCTCGTGGAATGTCAGGTGACAAACACACCAGCCCACCTTAATACTCCCTACTTTAACGGACTTTTTAACATCCGCCACAGGTAGCTGAACCAGAGCTATCTGTGTCCCTGCTGGCCCCTTCCGCAGCCTGACGGCTGTGGCGGCCACCTGAACATCGCACTGTTGCCGCAGTGCCGTGACGAGCTCTTCCGCTTCGGTGATCTCGTCTAGGTCTTTGACCTTCAGAGTCGCCTCATGCGTAAGAGCCCTCACCTCCACTCCATCTCCAAGGACCTCTTCTGCCAGCCTCTTGTAGGCGGCGCCCTTGTGATCCTTCTGGCGCTTAAGCTCCAGGATCATTTCGCCCGTACGAGTACGTCTGATACTGCGTACGTCTGCTCCAAGACCCTCGAGCTTGGCGTCGCACCTCATCGCCTTCAAGACGTCCGAGTATTTCGACTGTTCGGTCTTGATGACGATAGCGTCACCTTTTTCGCGCCTGGCACCTGCCTTCCTACGCCTTGGCTTGGCGACCTGCACTTCTACCTGCGGATTCCCCTTCTTCTTCCTCTTCCGCTCTACCTTTGTCCAAGGAGGGTCCTCTCCTTGGATCGCCCTGCTCTGCGGCTGCTGAGGGCCCACCATTGGTCGCAACCCCTTGTTCCCATCATTCCGGGACGGGCCGGCCTTTTCAGGCCCACCCTTCCCAGCTTTCCGGGAACCCTGGCTGGGGTCCGACTTTCCAGCGTTACCACCGGCTTTCGGGGTTATTATACGCCTGGCCTTGCGGGCGCCGCCAGACAGCTCCTCACCTGACGGCTGCCTCGCCCGCTTCTGCGAATGCTTGTCGCTTTTATCGCGAGCATTCGCTTCCACTCTCTTCGGACTACCCGCGAAGGAGAAGGCCTCCGTTTGTGTAAACTTAGACGCTTTCTGTTTTTATGGCTTAAAATGGGCAAACCGTTTTAACAGTGTAGCTGAACAATAAACAAAGAAACCAAACTGATTTTTTCACTAAAATGATCTTTGGTACACATAATTTTGATAACCGAAACGGTGAAGCATACTAGCTTTCAATATTATGAAAAAATAGTTCACATTTAATGTATGTCATAGTGTTGCAAGTTACACCGCTGTTGCAAGTAACCCCGTTTGACGGTAACATATCCTGTTAAAAACTTGTCTGTCATAAGCGGCAAAATAACAAATATTATAACAAAAATATGTTCCTGGAAGACCGTTTAATAACATATCTTGTTAGTTTCAAATAACTTTCAATAACAACTAAATAACAGCGAATTTTGAAAATATTTCAATAACAAATTTTGATATGAATACGTTATTGATAACAATCTGAAAACAAAATTTGCTTTTTTTCTGTTGCGGATAGGAACTCCTTCAAAGTCCCATATGCATTCAATGGGATACGCAACAATAGGATCTATTGTTAAACGTTTCATTCATAATTGGGACGCTATTGTTGTCGCAAGCGATTTCTTATCGAAAACAGAGAGAAACAATAGTTCTCGTTTATTTTCCAAACAACTTACGATGAAAAACGACCGTCTTTATTAGGTGGTTTATTATTTATAAGATTAATTTACATTATTACCTCATTGATTGACACATTTATCCTAGTTAATCTAAGTGGGCTCAATGCAGTGAAATCAATAAAAATAAAATGTCTAAAAATAATCAATGGAGTTCTTGATGACTTATTTTTTTACATTTTTGTCGAAAATGTGTTGTTTGTCGTTGAATTCCACCAGTTGACCCAAAATGTTTCATAAAATGGCTAACACTCTATTACACCCTCTATTTTCGTATTCATACCTAACTGAAACTGGGACAAAAAAAAACAGGTATACTTTTAAAAGTGCTTATAAAACAAAAGCCTGATCAGTTGGCAGTGTAACGTAATGTCAGTAAGAAGAGGAACTGATGACAAAATAATATTTTCTCTTACAGTTCCTCACGGAATGCTGTGAACAACGAAAATCGCGAATGGTGTAGTTTTGATTGCAAAGCTAGTTATGTTGTGATATTAATGATCAAATATTTGTATAGTCTCAATGACACAATAATATGAACTTGTGCTACAACAAAACATGTTATTGAAATGTAATTTAAAGAAAATATACCAAGAGCACGATCATAACAAAATAAGATTGCCCAACAGAATATGTTATAGAACGGTGATGACTTAATAAGTTAATAATAACAAACCGAGATATAAAAACAGGTTTTGTGATTCCGTAGTTATTATTTTGATATTTTCCTCTGCTCGGGGCGGTTTGATATGTTGCATGCATGGGTTTAGTTCACTTTTATATTTGGCCACTTCCGGGGGAATACATGGAACCGGTTCCAGATCACTAACGGTTTAAATATGGTCTGAGAATATTTTCCTGCTTACTGTTTATCAGGATATCAAAAAAGTCACCATTTGATATATCGCATGCATGGGTTTGGTTAATTTTTATACTTGGCCACCTCCAGCGGGACATTTGGAACCAGTTCCGGAACACTACCGGTTCTGATGTGATCTGAGAATGTTTTCCTGCTTACTGTTGATCGGGTTATCGAAAAAGCCGCGGTTTGATATGTCGCATGCATGGGTTTAGTTCACTTTTATGTTTAGCCACTTCCGGCGAGACACCCGGAATCGGTTCCGGGACACTACCGGTTCAGATATGATCTGAGACCATTTTCATGGTATCCATTCATCAAGTTATCCAAAATGCCGTAGTTTGATGTGTCGCATGGATGGGTTTGTGGTGTTTTCATATCTGGTTTTGTAAAGCTCATTATATAAGTCATAAATGCTCAAAATTTCATTGCATTAGGCTCGTGGAATCCGGAGATATAAAAGCTCAAAGTTGGCTATCGGATATTTACACCTTTTACTGGAATTTTTCTAACTTAATTCTTTCCCAAATTTGGACCATTGATAGACAACTATCTGGACAACTTTCATTAAAAATTTAAGAATTTTTGTTGCACTTATTGAAACACATACAGCTAGCTTTGAAAATGATAATTATGCTTGACCCGATCAATGCCCTGATTCAACTTCGTGTTTCAATTGGGTGCTTGTATATTTAAGTCAGTTTAAGTAACTAAACATAAGCTGGAGTTGTGGAAGCGAAGTATAAATGATGCATTCGCTCGCATTACAGGACGTGAAATCATACAACATACGCACGAGTTCATACTGATGTCGCTTGTAGGAGGCTGTTTACAGTACCATAAGTTCGCTTTGGTTTGTGTGTTGCCTTTTGTTAAGCACAATGACGAGGTGGTGTGTCAAGTGGAATTATGAAGGGAACAAGTTTGATGAATGATAGAAAGACGGAGATACACAGTGGTGGGGCGAAGGAGCGATTGACCTCAAGACTTTGTGCATTCGAAGCAGAAGTGATAGTCATTAAACCATCAAGTTTTTCTATATCTGGAAGCATTGTGGTGCTGGATCAATCAATTGAAATAACATTTGAAAGCTTCAACTTTTTTTTTACAATCAGAAATCATTGCTTTTTCTGGTGAAAAACAGGCGACGAAAAAAACCTAGGTTTTTTTACTTTGTGAATATACCGCCGAGGATCATAAACATTCCTTTAACTCAGACCGATGTAAAGAGCTTGTTTTAGCAAAGCCATGAAACCAAACATTGTATCCGTTATCTTGAAGACCTCTCATTAAAACTACAATTTCATCGATCAACCCTTACCCCCTTATCTTAACAACTCCTCAACCGACTCGGACAACAAACATTGATTGACCATATTGACCATTTTTTTTCTGCGATAGTGCTGTCTCATCTGCCCAAAAAAGCTCGTTCAGAAGATAATCCTTTTGTTTCGACCCGTTGTTTCGGATATGAATGATCTGCCCAACCAAAAGCAATCCTCATCTATGCGGAGAAGGTTTTATTATCTCTCATTTATGCTCGTAAGGGGACTGTAGAAAGCGAAAGCGAAGCAGCAAATAAATAGCACTGGGGATGCGAAGCAAAGCGAAGCGGGGTATGAGGAACAGAAAAAAAAACTAAGCAAAAGCAACAACAATCGGCTCGACCTGGCAATCCGGGAACCGAACAATTCAATTAACAGTATCATAAATTGGGCTATACAACAACTCCGGCGTAATCTATCGTCTCGGAATCCATTCGGTGTCCATCAGCAATGTCGCGACATCTTATCGGTCCTGTGGCCTGCGGCGGCGGCTCCCTGCGCTATTCCGTTCTGGTGTGGTCATAATTGATTAGACTCTCGGTTCCAGCTGAATTCTGAATCCATCGGTTCGTTTCAGGATAATGTCGCCTTGCAGCTTGAAGTCCGATTCCTTCAGATTGGACACGACCCGGTAGTTGCGCAGGATGGTAGACAGGAGGACCTTCAGCTTTAGCATGGCATATTTTCTACCTGTGAATGGGGAAAGAGGTGAGGTTAGACTCGTGGATAAGATGGGACTTCCAGGAATCACTTACCGACGCAACTTCGCGGTCCGGCACTGAACGGAATGTAGCTGTAGTAGTGACGGCTCTGGGTGCGTTCCGGAAGGAAATTGTCCGGGTTGAACACGTCTGGGTTGGGGTAGATGTCCGCTCGCCGGTGAACCTTGTAGGTTCCGATGACGACCGTGGTTCCGGCTGGGACCACGTAGTCGTGCGAAGCTAGCCGAACGTCCTGTGTCACTTTGCGGGCAATCACCGGAACCGGTGGATACATTCTCAATGTTTCGAAGATCACTCGCTCCAGGTACTTCATTTCCATAGTGTCGTTGAAGGTGGCTTTCCGTTTGGAATTGCCGAAAATCTGATGTATTTCATTATACACTCGATCCTGAATATCCGTGTGAATTCCAAGAAGGCAAAGCACAAAGCTAGACCCAGCAGCTGTCGTATCGTGTCCTTCAAACATGATCGTGTCGACTTCCTCCTTGATCTCCTCATCGCTAAGATCGGCCCCACTCTTTGCTGTCTCAATCATAAGATCCAAAAACGCTAACCGCCGCTTTTCACCGATATCGTTCTCATCGTTAAAATCCAGATCGTCCCGCAGAAGTGAGCCCTGCGAGATAACCGGTAGCGGTTCCTTCGATGCGGACTCCTCCTTGGCGATGATCTCCGATAGGGATGGGGACGGAAGCTTACCCTCGGCGAAGTTCTTCTCGAAGAGTTCCTTCTTCTGTTTGACGACCTTCCGGGTGAGACCGTGAATGATGCCGAGCAGCCGTTCCTGTTCCTGTTTGATTTTGGTGAAGTTGAAGACCGAGTCCATCCGGAGGTGGAACTTCAACTGGCGGGAGTGCAGGATGTCGCACATTCTGGGAATTTAGAGAGATGAAAGTTGATTAGTAGGGTAATTCGTCAATTGTTGCACACCTCAATAAGAATTACATGAAGTGTGCAACAATAGGCGAGTTTTTAGCTGTGCAACAATTGGAAAATTACCCTAACACGTTTCTTCACATTTGGATAGAAATCGCTAATCTTTTTGTTTTCAGAAAACAAGATAAACACAGACTCTTCTAGAATTCGTTAGTTCCAGATTGATGCAGAAACTCTCCAAGCTTTTGGAGAGAATTTCTCCAAGATTCTAGAGAGAATCTCTCCAAGATTCTGGAGAGAAGTTCTCCAAGCTTCAGGAGAGATGCTTTCCATGCTTTTGGAGAGAAGCTCTCCAACCTTCTGGGGAGAAGTTCTCCAAGCTTCTGAAGCGAATCTCTCCGAGCTTCTGGAGAGAAGCTCTCAATTCTACGGGAAAGAAGTTCTCCAAGCTTCTGGAGAGATTCTCTCCAAGCTTTTAAAGAGAAGTTCTCCAAGCTTCTGGAGAGATGCTTCTTCTTCTTCTTATGGCTCTACGTCCCCACTGTGACCTGCCTCGCTTCAACTTAGTGTTCTATGAGCACTAACACAGTTATTAATTGAAGGGCTTTCTTTGCCTGGCATTGCATGAATTTGTATATTATGAGGCAAGTACAATGATACACTATGCCCAGGGAGCCGAGAAAAATTTCCAGGCCGGTACGGGAATCGAACCCGCCACCTCCAGATTGGCGATCCATAGCCTTAACCACTAAGCTAACTGAAGACCCAGTTATAAATGCTCTCCAAGCTTTTAGAGAGAAGTTCTCCAACCTTCTGGAGAGAAGTTCTCCAAGCTTCTGGAGAGTATCTTTCCAAGCTTTTGGAGAAAAGCTATCCAAGCTTCTGGAGAGAAGTTCTCCAAGCTTTTGAAGAGAAGCTCTTCAAGTTTCTCCAAGAGCTCTCAGAGAGAAGCTCTCCAGGTGTTGTGAGAGAAACTCTCCAAGCTTTTGGAGGGAAGATTACCAGGCTTCTGGAAAAAAGCTCTGCAAGCTTTTGGGGCAAAGCTCTCCAAGCTTAAAAAGCGAAGCTCTTCAAGCTGCTGAAGAGAAGCTCTAGAGATTTCTGAAGACAAGCCCTCCCGGATTCTGGAGAAAAGATGCACAGCTCTCCAGGTTTCTCAAGAGTAGCTCTCCATGTTTCTGGAGAGAAGCTAACCAGGTTTCTTGAAAAATCTGCCCAGGTTTCTGAAGATCAGCTCTCCAAGTTTGTGGTGAGATGGATCTCCAGGTTTGAGGGGAGAAGATATCCAGGTTTCTGAAGAGAAGCTCTTCATACTTCTGAATAGAAACTCTCCAAGCTTCTAGAGAGAAGCTCTCCAACTTTCTGGGGAGAGCTCTCCACGTTTCTGGAGAGAAGCCCTCAAGGTTTCTGGAGAGAAGCCCTCAAGGTTTCTGGAGAGAAGCTCTCAAGGTTTCTGGAGAGAAGCTCTTCAGGTTTCTGGAGAGAAGCTCTCCAGGTTTTTGAACAGAAGCTGGTTTCTGGAAAAAGGCTGCCAAGGTTTCTGAAGAGTAGCTCTCCAACTTCTGAATAGAAACTCTTCAAGCTTCTAGAGAGAAGATATACAAGCTTCTTGAGAGAAGCTCTCCAGATTTTTGGAGAGCAGCTCTTCAAGCTTTTAAAAAGAAACTCTTCAAGCTTCCAAAAAGAAGCTCTTCTGGTTTCTGGGGAGGAGCTCTTCATGCTTATGGAGAAAAATTATCCAAGCTTCTGGAGAGAAGCTCTGCAAGCTTCTGAAGAAAAGCTTGAACTCTCCTGATTTCTGAAGACGAGCTCTCCAGGTTCCTGGATAGAAACTGCCCAGGTTTCTGGAGAGAAACTCTTCAAGCTTGTGAAAATAAACTCTCCAAGCTTCTAGAGAGAAGCTCTTCAAGCTTCTGAAGAGAAGCAATTCAAGTTTCTGGAGAGAAGCTCTCCAAGTTACTGGAGAGAAGCTCTCCAAGTTCCTGGAGAGAAGCTCTCAAAGTTCCTGGAGAGAAGCCCTCCAGATTTCTGAAGAGAAGCTGAACAGGTTTCTGGAGAAAAGCTTCCCAGGTTTTTGGACAGAAGCTCTCAACGTTTCTGGAGAGAAGCTCTCCAGGTTTCTGGAGAAAAGCACTCCAGGTATCTGGCGAGAAGCCCTCCAGGTTTCTGGAGAGAAGCTCTCCTGGTTTCTGAAGAGAAGCTCTCCAGGTTTCTGGAGAGAAGCTCTTCAGGTTTCTGGAGAGAAGCTCTCCAGGTTTCTGCAGAGAAGCTCTCCAGGTTTCTGGAGAGAAGCCCTTCAGGTTTCTGGAGAGAAGCTCTCCAGGTTTCTGGAGAAAAGCTTTCCAGGTTTCTAGAAAGAAGCTCTCCAGGTTTCTGGAGAGAAGCTCTCCAGGTTTCTGGTGAGAAGCTCTCCAGGTTTCTGGAGAGAAGCTCTGCAAGCTTCTGAAGAAAAGCTTGAACTCTCCTGATTTCTGAAGACGAGCTCTCCAGGTTCCTGGATAGAAACTGCCCAGGTTTCTGGAGAGAAACTCTTCAAGCTTGTGAAAATAAACTCTCCAAGCTTCTAGAGAGAAGCTCTTCAAGCTTCTGAAGAGAAGCAATTCAAGTTTCTGGAGAGAAGCTCTCCAAGTTACTGGAGAGAAGCTCTCCAAGTTCCTGGAGAGAAGCTCTCAAAGTTCCTGGAGAGAAGCCCTCCAGATTTCTGAAGAGAAGCTGAACAGGTTTCTGGAGAAAAGCTTCCCAGGTTTTTGGACAGAAGCTCTCAACGTTTCTGGAGAGAAGCTCTCCAGGTTTCTGGAGAAAAGCACTCCAGGTATCTGGCGAGAAGCCCTCCAGGTTTCTGGAGAGAAGCTCTCCTGGTTTCTGAAGAGAAGCTCTCCAGGTTTCTGGAGAGAAGCTCTTCAGGTTTCTGGAGAGAAGCTCTCCAGGTTTCTGCAGAGAAGCTCTCCAGGTTTCTGGAGAGAAGCCCTTCAGGTTTCTGGAGAGAAGCTCTCCAGGTTTCTGGAGAAAAGCTTTCCAGGTTTCTAGAAAGAAGCTCTCCAGGTTTCTGGAGAGAAGCTCTCCAGGTTTCTGGTGAGAAGCTCTCCAGGTTTCTGGAGAGAAGCTCTCCAGGTTTCTGGAGAGAAGCTCTCCAGGTTTCTGGAGAGAAGCTCTCCAGGTTTCTGGAGAGAAGCTGTCCAGGTTTCTGGAGAGAAACTCTCCAGTTTTCTGGAACGAAGCTCTGCAAGATTCTTGCGAGAAGCTCTCCAGGTTTCTGGAGAGAAGCTCTCCAGGTTTTTTGGAGAGAAGCTCGCCAGGTTTCTGGAGAGAAGCTCTCCAGGTTTCTGGAGAGAAGCTGTCCAGGTTTCTGGAGAGAAGCTCTCCAGTTTTCTGGAACGAAGCTCTGCAAGATTCTTGCGAGAAGCTCTCCAGGTTTCTGGAGAGAAGCTCTCCAGGTTTTTTGGAGAGAAGCTCGCCAGCTTTCTGGAGAGAAGCTCTCCACGCATCTGGAGAGAAGCTCTCCAGGATTCTGCAGAGAAGCTCTCCAGGTTTCTGAAGAGAAGCTCTTCAGGTTTCTTAAAAGCAGCTCTCCAGGTTTCTGAAGAGAAGCTCTCCAGGTTTCTGAAGAGAAGATCACCAGGTTTTTGGAGAGAAGATATCCAGGTTTCTGAAGAGAAGCTCTCCAGGTTTCTGAAGAGAAGATCACCAGGTTTTTGGAGAGAAGATATCCAGGTTTTTGGAGAGAAGCTCTTCAAGCTTCTGCAGAGAAGCTCTCCAAGCCTCTGGAGTGAAGAGCTCCAAGCTTCTGGAGAGAAGCTCTTCAGGTTTCTGGAGAGAAGCTCTCCAGGTTTTTTGGAGAGAAGCTCGCCAGGTTTCTGGAGAGAAGCTCTCCACGCATCTGGAGAGAAGCTCTCCAGGATTCTGCAGAGAAGTACTCCAGGTTTCTGGAGAGAAGCTCTCCAGGTTACTGAATAGAAGCTCTCCAGGTTTCTGAAGAGAAGATCACCAGGTTTTTTGAGAGAAGATATCCAGGCTTCTGGAGAGAAGCTCTCCGGGCTTCTGGAGAGAAGCTCTCCAGGCTTCTGGAGAGAAGCTCTCCAGGCTTCTGGAGAGAAGCTCTCCAGGCTTCTGGAGAGAAGCTCTCCAGGCTTCTGGAGAGAAGCTCTCCAGGCTTCTGGAGAGAAGCTCTCCAGGCTTCTGGAGAGAAGCTCTCCAGGCTTCTGGAGAGAAGCTCTCCAGGCTTCTGGAGAGAAGCTCTCCAGGCTTCTGGAGAGAAGCTCTCCAGGCTTCTGGAGAGAAGCTCTCCAGGCTTCTGGAGAGAAGCTCTCCAAGCTTCTGGAGAGAAGCTCTCTAGGCTTCTGGAGAGAAGCTCTCCAGGTTTCTGGAGAGAAGCTCTCCAGGTTTCTGGAGAGAAGCTCTCCAGGTTTCTGGAGAGAAGCTCTCCAGGTTTCTGGAGAGAAGCTCTCCAGGTTTCTGGAGAGAAGCTCTCCAGGTTTCTGGAGAGAAGCTCTCCAGGTTTCTGGAGAGAAGCTCTCCAGGTTTCTGGAGAGAAGCTCTCCAGGTTTCTGGAGAGAAGCTCTCCAGGTTTCTGGAGAGAAGCTCTCCAGGCATCTGGAGAGAAGCTCGCCAGGTTTCTGGAGAGAAGCTCTCCAGGTTTCTGGAGAGAAGCTCTCCAGGTTTCTGGAGAGAAGCTCTCCAGGTTTCTGGAGAGAAGCTCTCCAGGTTTCTGGAGAGAAGCTCTCCAGGTTTCCGGAGATAAGCTCTCCAGGTTTCCGGAGAGAAGCTCTCCAGGTTTCCGGAGATAAGCTCTCCAGGTTTCCGGAGATAAGCTCTCCAGGTTTCCGGAGATAAGCTCTCCAGGTTTCCGGAGAGAAGCTCTCCAGGTTTCCGGAGAGAAGCTCTCCAGGTTTCTGGAGAGAAGCTCTCCAGGTTTCTGGAGAGAAGCTCTCCAGGTTTCTGGAGAGAAGCTATCCAGGCTTCTAGAGAGAAGCTCTCCAGGTTTCTGAAGAGAAGCTCTCCAGGATTCTGGAGAGAAGCACTCAAGGTTTCTGGAGAGAAGTCCTCCAGGTTTCTGGAGAGAAGCTCTCCAGGTTTCTGTAGAGAAGCTCTCCAGGTTTCTGGGGAGAAGCTGCTCAAGTTTCTGGAGAGAAACTCTCTAAGTCAGTAATTCCACCAGGAATTTCTTCGGGAATTCCTCCAGGAATTCTTCCAGGAATTCCTTCAGGAATTCCTTCAGGAATTCCTTCAGGAATTCCTTCAGGAATTCCTCGACGAATTCCTCCAGGAATTTCTCCAGAAATTTCTCCAGGAATTATTCCAGAAATTCCTCCAGGAATTCCTAAAGAAATTCCTTCTTTTCTGGTTTGTGTTGAGATTCCTCAGGGATTCCTTTAGGAATTCCTCAGAAATTTCTCCAGGGATTTCTCCAGGAATTCCTCAAGGAATTCCTCAAGGAATTCCTCCAGGAATTCCTCCACGAATTCCTCAAGGAATTCTTCCAGATTTTTTTCCAGGAATTCCTCCAGGAATACCTCCAGGAATTCCTCCAGGAATTTCTCCAGGAATTCCTCCCGAAGTTCCAGAAATTCTCCAGGAATTTCTCCAGGAATTTCTCCAGGAATTTGTACAGGAATTTCTCCAAGAATTCCTCAAGGAATTTCTCCAGGAATTCCTCAAGGAATTCCTCAAGGAATTCCTCCAGGAATTCCTCCAGGAATTCCTCCAGGAATTCCTCCAGGAATTCCTCTAGGAATTCCTCCAGGAATTCCTCCAGGAATTCCTCCAGAAATTCCTCCAGGAATTCTTCCAGGAATTCCTCCAGGAATTCTTCCAGGAATTCCTTCAGGAATTCTTCCAGGAATTCCTCCAGGAATTCTTCCGGGAATTCCTCCAGGAACACCTCCAGGAATTCCTCCAGGAATTCTTCCAGGAATTCCTTCAGGAATTCCTTCAGGAATTCCTTCAGGAATTCCTCGACGAATTCCTCCAGGAATTTCTCCAGAAATTTCTCCAGGAATTATTCCAGAAATTCCTCCAGGAATTCCTAAAGAAATTCCTTCTTTTCTGGTTTGTGTTGAGATTCCTCAGGGATTCCTTTAGGAATTCCTCAGAAATTTCTCCAGGGATTTCTCCAGGAATTCCTCAAGGAATTCCTCAAGGAATTCCTCCAGGAATTCCTCCACGAATTCCTCAACGAATTCTTCCAGATTTTTTTCCAGGAATTCCTCCAGGAATACCTCCAGGAATTCCTCCAGGAATTTCTCCAGAAATTCCTCCCGAAGTTCCAGAAATTCTCCAGGAATTTCTCCAGGAATTTCTCCAGGAATTTGTACAGGAATTTGTACAGGAATTTCTCCAAGAATTCCTCAAGGAATTTCTCCAGGAATTCCTCAAGGAATTCCTCAAGGAATTCCTCCAGGAATTCCTCCAGGAATTCCTCCAGGAATTCCTCTAGGAATTCTTCCAGGAATTCCTCCAGGAATTCCTCCAGAAATTCCTCCAGGAATTCTTCCAGGAATTCCTCCAGGAATTCTTCCAGGAATTCCTTCAGGAATTCTTCCAGGAATTCCTCCAGGAATTCTTCCAGGAATTCCTCCAGGAACACCTCCAGGAATTCCTCCAGGAATTCCTCCAGGAATTCCTTCAGAAATTCCTTCAGGAATTCCTCCAGAAACTCCTTCAGGAATTCCTCCAGAAATTCCTTCAGGAATTCCTCCAGAAATTCCTTCAGGAATTCCTTCAGAAATTCCTTCAGGAATTCCTCCAGAAATTCCTTCAGGAATTCCTCCAGAAATTCCTTCAGGAATTCCTCCAGAAATTCCTTCAGGAATTCCTCCAGAAATTCCTTCAGGAATTCCTCCAGAAATTCCTTCAGGAATTCCTCCAGAAATTCCTTCAGGAATTCCTCCAGAAATTCCTTCAGGAATTCCTCCAGAAATTCCTTCAGGAATTCCTCCAGAAATTCCTTCAGGAATTCCTCCAGAAATTCCTTCAGGAATTCCTCCAGAAATTCCTTCAGGAATTCCTCCAGAAATTCCTTCAGGAATTCCTCCAGAAATTCCTTCAGGAATTCCTCCAGAAATTCCTTCAGGAATTCCTCCAGAAATTCCTTCAGGAATTCCTCCAGAAATTCCTTCAGGAATTCCTCCAGAAATTCCTTCAGGAATTCCTCCAGAAATTCCTTCAGGAATTCCTCCAGAAATTCCTTCAGGAATTCCTCCAGAAATTCCTTCAGGAATTCCTCCAGAAATTCCTTCAGGAATTCCTCCAGAAATTCCTTCAGGAATTCCTCCAGAAATTGCTTCAGGAATTCCTCCAGAAATTGCTTCAGGAATTCCTCCAGAAATTCCTTCAGGAATTCCTCCAGAAATTCCTTCAGGAATTCCTCCAGAAATTCCTTCAGGAATTCCTCCAGAAATTCCTCCAGGAATTCCTCCAGAAATTCCTCCAGGAATTCCTCCAGAAATTCCTTCAGGAATTCCTCCAGAAATTCCTTCAGGAATTCCTCCAGAAATTCCTTCAGGAATTTCTCCAGAAATTCCTTCAGGAATTCCTCCAGAAATTCCTTCAGGAATTCCTTCAGAAATTCCTTCAGGAATTCCTCCAGAAATTCCTTCAGGAATTCCTCCAGAAATTCCTTCAGGAATTCCTCCAGAAATTCCTCCAGAAATTCCTCCAGGAATTCCTCCAGAAATTCCTCCAGGAATTCCTCCAGAAATTCCTCCAGGAATTCCTCCAGAAATTCCTTCAGAAATTCCTCCATTAATTACTCCAGGAATTCCTCCAGAAATTCATCCAGAAATTCCTGCAGAAATTACTCCAGAAATTCCTCCAGAAATTTCTCCAGAAATTCCTCCATAAATTCCTCCAGGAATTCCTACAGAAATTTGTACAGGAATTCCTCCAAAAATTACTCCAGGAATTCCTCCAGAAATTTCTCCAGGAATTCCTCCAGGAATTCCTCCAGAAATTCCTCCAGAAATTCCTCCAGAAATTCCTCCAGAAATTCCTTCAGAAATTCCTTCAGGAATCTCTCCAGAAATTCCTCCAGGAATCTCTCCAGAAATTTCTCCAGGAATTCCTCCAGAAATTCCTCCAGGAATTCCTTCCTTTTTGGTTTGTGTTGAGATTCCTCAGGGATTCCTTCAGGAATTCCTCAGAAATTTCTCCAGAAATTTCTCCAGGAATTCCTCCAGGAATTCCTCCAGGGATTCTTCCAGGAATTCCTCCAGAAATTCCTCCTGGAATTCCTCCAGAAATTCCTCCAGAAATTCCTTCAGAAATTCCTCCAGGAATCTCTCCAGAAATTTCTCCATGAATTCCTCCAGAAATTCCTCCAGGAATTCCTTCCTTTTTGGTTTGTGTTGAGATTCCTCAGGGATTCCTTCAGGAATTCCTCAGAAATTTCTCCAGGAATTCCTCCAGGAATTCCTCCAGGGATTCTTCCAGGAATTCCTCCAGAAATTCATCCAGGAATTCCTCCAGAAATTCCTCCTGGAATTCCTCTAGGGATTCCTCCAGGAATTCCTTCAGGAATTTCTCCGGGAATTCTGCCAGGAATTCCTGCAGAAATTCCTCCAAAGAATCTGAACTGGCCTGCAATTCCATCAAAAGCCCTGATTTTTGTCAAATATTCCTACAAAAATTTATAGAAAACTTTTCGGAGATCTTTGAAGAAAAAAAAATCCGTTGAGAAATTCCCGAACGAAACCTTCGAAAACCTCTAAAAGAGACTCCTGCAGAAATTCCTTGGATAGCTCGTGACAGATCGCCATGGAGAAATCCTGGAAAAACATTATGCCTGTTTGGAGAAACAGTTGAAAAAGCTTTCATAGGAACTACCAGACAGTCTTTGGAAAAAATAAAAAATTAAAAAAAAAACTTTATGTGTAGGAGCTCATTTGATATATCGCTGACAAAAAGTGGAAGGACTTGAATTCAAATCACTGAAAATCACCGATCAAATCACATTGAAACTCTTTCATTGATCTCTGTTAATTTTAATACGCACTTGAAGAAACTTCTCGAGGGAAATTTTTGAAGGAATTTCCGGAGGAGCTCTTTCATACTACCCGTAAGAATCCACTCAAAGATCTCTTCATTTTTACTGAAGATTTCCAGAAAGGATGCCATTCAAATACCCGGAGCTATTTCCAACAGAAACCTCTTTCATTACTTGTACGAATGTTTGTTGAAATCTTTAAAGAACTTTCATGAGGAGCATCTGATAAAATTGATAAATGCACCTGGAAGGAGCTGTTGAAAAAATAATAAGGTATATCGCATGCCCTTAACTTTTCTTAGCCTAGGGGCCGTTTATAAACCACGTGGACTTTTTGTTGGGGGGGGGGGGGGGGGGGTGATTTGTGTGGTTGGTTGGGGGGTTTCTGCCCAAAGTCGCTTCATACTAATTTCAAAATGTTTGTATGATCGGGGAAGGGGAGGGGCTGAGATGACCAACATTTGGTCTACGTGGTTTATGAAGAGCCCCCTGTGAGAGCTAATGCCACTCCATCCCCACTAATCCACACTTTCCCCAGCACTTACTTCATCACAGCCATCGCATAATCGAATCCCTCCTTGCTCTCGCTGGTCCTCTGCGATCCCATGGCCGTCTCCAGCAGGATATCCACCGTCACTTCACTCATATAATCGTGCACGTCGAACTCCTTCCCCACCTCTTTTCGCATCCGCTGCACCACGGCCAAACTGTTATCATTGAAAACGTCCACGAACGTCTTCAGGACATTCTGGTGGAACGCCGGAGCGATCAGTTTCCGATGCGATCGCCACTTCTCGCCACTGCTGATCAACAACCCGTCCCCAAGCCACGGCTTGAAGAATCTGTACTCGCTGGACTTGGTCAGGTGCACATAACTGTTCAGGATGATCTCAATGTCCGCCGGCTCGGTCAGAAACACCACCAAGTGATACCCTAACCAACCACGAGCCACACTCCCATAAATATAGCTCAACTGCATCGCCCGCTCCATGATCTCGTTGTGGTTCATCCCCAGCAGCATATTGGCATTCCCGATAAACGGATACGCCCTCGGCCCCGGGATCTTGTTCCCCAGCTGAACGTACCGTCGGGACATCATCCAGAAATGGAACAACGCACTGGCCACCAGGACCAGCGTCATAAAAATGACCACCGGCATGGCCAGCGACGCCAGACTACTCCCCCGCTCGGCCACAATTTCCGCACTCATCTTGGACCCCCCGAAAGCTTCTCACACATCAACGCGCGCGCGCCCGCGGGTCCTTCGAATCCTTCTACTGCTGCTTCCTAAGCCTGACGGCCCCTCCAGAACCGAACACACCACACTCCCAAAACGCCGCCCGTATTTTTATTGTCCGTTTCTCGCGTCACACAGGGAATACGCGCGCACGCTCCGCTCTGCACCTCCGAATGTGACTTGGATAATTTACGACCTGGGACGGGGTATTTATAAGCAGCACGGAATCGAATGGTAATTAAAAATTCGCTCGTCAATCGCGCACCATCGCACCACCGCTGCCTGTCGCCGCCGATGCAGTTGCGGTGCAATGCACTTTTTTTGAAAGGTACGGTGAGACGAGGCGGGAGGGAGGTGATTCGGTGGATGCCAAAGGGAAGCATTTTGTCGTCGAACGAAATTTATCGAACCAATAAACTTTTAATGATATTATAATTAGTTTCGGTATTTAGTAGCTGCTGACAGCCACGTAGTTGCGTTGGGACGATGCACTACTGGAAGGAATAACCCTTGCAAGAACGAGGGCAGTTTTAAGTAAGCCACATTTACTGTCTACTACGTTGGGATGGCTGATTGCCCAGGAACGATCTTATCCCCCCGAAGGGTTTCCTCCTGATATTAAGCTACATCTGAAAGTCTCTAATTAGCCTAGTTTTTAAGGCTATGGATTGCCAATCCGGTGATGGCGGATTCGATTCCCGTTTCAGTCGGAAAAATTTTCTTGACTCCCTGGGCATATCAGTGTACTTACCTCACAATATACAAATTTATGCAATGGCAGACAAAGAAAGCACTTCAATTAAAAACTGTGGAAGTGCTCAAAGAACACTAAGTTGAAGTGAGGCAGGTCAAGTCCCAGTAGAGACGTAGAGCCATAAGGTGAAGATATGACGAAGCCACTCCTCAAATTTTCAAGAGCACAAATCTGAAGAACCAAATGATTGGATCTGCCCAGGTTTCTGAAGATCAGCTCTCCAAGTTTGTGGTGAGATGGATCTCCAGGTTTGAGGGGAGAAGATATCCAGGTTTCTGAAGAGAAGCTCTTCATACTTCTGAATAGAAACTCTCCAAGCTTCTAGAGAGAAGCTCTCCAACTTTCTGGGGAGAGCTCTCCACGTTTCTGGAGAGAAGCCCTCAAGGTTTCTGGAGAGAAGCCCTCAAGGTTTCTGGAGAGAAGCTCTCAAGGTTTCTGGAGAGAAGCTCTTCAGGTTTCTGGAGAGAAGCTCTCCAGGTTTTTGAACAGAAGCTGGTTTCTGGAAAAAGGCTGCCAAGGTTTCTGAAGAGTAGCTCTCCAACTTCTGAATAGAAACTCTTCAAGCTTCTAGAGAGAAGATATACAAGCTTCTTGAGAGAAGCTCTCCAGATTTTTGGAGAGCAGCTCTTCAAGCTTTTAAAAAGAAACTCTTCAAGCTTCCAAAAAGAAGCTCTTCTGGTTTCTGGGGAGGAGCTCTTCATGCTTATGGAGAAAAATTATCCAAGCTTCTGGAGAGAAGCTCTGCAAGCTTCTGAAGAAAAGCTTGAACTCTCCTGATTTCTGAAGACGAGCTCTCCAGGTTCCTGGATAGAAACTGCCCAGGTTTCTGGAGAGAAACTCTTCAAGCTTGTGAAAATAAACTCTCCAAGCTTCTAGAGAGAAGCTCTTCAAGCTTCTGAAGAGAAGCAATTCAAGTTTCTGGAGAGAAGCTCTCCAAGTTACTGGAGAGAAGCTCTCCAAGTTCCTGGAGAGAAGCTCTCAAAGTTCCTGGAGAGAAGCCCTCCAGATTTCTGAAGAGAAGCTGAACAGGTTTCTGGAGAAAAGCTTCCCAGGTTTTTGGACAGAAGCTCTCAACGTTTCTGGAGAGAAGCTCTCCAGGTTTCTGGAGAAAAGCACTCCAGGTATCTGGCGAGAAGCCCTCCAGGTTTCTGGAGAGAAGCTCTCCTGGTTTCTGAAGAGAAGCTCTCCAGGTTTCTGGAGAGAAGCTCTTCAGGTTTCTGGAGAGAAGCTCTCCAGGTTTCTGCAGAGAAGCTCTCCAGGTTTCTGGAGAGAAGCCCTTCAGGTTTCTGGAGAGAAGCTCTCCAGGTTTCTGGAGAAAAGCTTTCCAGGTTTCTAGAAAGAAGCTCTCCAGGTTTCTGGAGAGAAGCTCTCCAGGTTTCTGGTGAGAAGCTCTCCAGGTTTCTGGAGAGAAGCTCTCCAGGTTTCTGGAGAGAAGCTCTCCAGGTTTCTGGAGAGAAGCTCTCCAGGTTTCTGGAGAGAAGCTGTCCAGGTTTCTGGAGAGAAACTCTCCAGTTTTCTGGAACGAAGCTCTGCAAGATTCTTGCGAGAAGCTCTCCAGGTTTCTGGAGAGAAGCTCTCCAGGTTTTTTGGAGAGAAGCTCGCCAGGTTTCTGGAGAGAAGCTCTCCAGGTTTCTGGAGAGAAGCTGTCCAGGTTTCTGGAGAGAAGCTCTCCAGTTTTCTGGAACGAAGCTCTGCAAGATTCTTGCGAGAAGCTCTCCAGGTTTCTGGAGAGAAGCTCTCCAGGTTTTTTGGAGAGAAGCTCGCCAGCTTTCTGGAGAGAAGCTCTCCACGCATCTGGAGAGAAGCTCTCCAGGATTCTGCAGAGAAGCTCTCCAGGTTTCTGAAGAGAAGCTCTTCAGGTTTCTTAAAAGCAGCTCTCCAGGTTTCTGAAGAGAAGCTCTCCAGGTTTCTGAAGAGAAGATCACCAGGTTTTTGGAGAGAAGATATCCAGGTTTCTGAAGAGAAGCTCTCCAGGTTTCTGAAGAGAAGATCACCAGGTTTTTGGAGAGAAGATATCCAGGTTTTTGGAGAGAAGCTCTTCAAGCTTCTGCAGAGAAGCTCTCCAAGCCTCTGGAGTGAAGAGCTCCAAGCTTCTGGAGAGAAGCTCTTCAGGTTTCTGGAGAGAAGCTCTCCAGGTTTTTTGGAGAGAAGCTCGCCAGGTTTCTGGAGAGAAGCTCTCCACGCATCTGGAGAGAAGCTCTCCAGGATTCTGCAGAGAAGTACTCCAGGTTTCTGGAGAGAAGCTCTCCAGGTTACTGAATAGAAGCTCTCCAGGTTTCTGAAGAGAAGATCACCAGGTTTTTTGAGAGAAGATATCCAGGCTTCTGGAGAGAAGCTCTCCGGGCTTCTGGAGAGAAGCTCTCCAGGCTTCTGGAGAGAAGCTCTCCAGGCTTCTGGAGAGAAGCTCTCCAGGCTTCTGGAGAGAAGCTCTCCAGGCTTCTGGAGAGAAGCTCTCCAGGCTTCTGGAGAGAAGCTCTCCAGGCTTCTGGAGAGAAGCTCTCCAGGCTTCTGGAGAGAAGCTCTCCAGGCTTCTGGAGAGAAGCTCTCCAGGCTTCTGGAGAGAAGCTCTCCAGGCTTCTGGAGAGAAGCTCTCCAAGCTTCTGGAGAGAAGCTCTCTAGGCTTCTGGAGAGAAGCTCTCCAGGTTTCTGGAGAGAAGCTGTCGCCGCCGATGCAGTTGCGGTGCAATGCACTTTTTTTGAAAGGTACGGTGAGACGAGGCGGGAGGGAGGTGATTCGGTGGATGCCAAAGGGAAGCATTTTGTCGTCGAACGAAATTTATCGAACCAATAAACTTTTAATGATATTATAATTAGTTTCGGTATTTAGTAGCTGCTGACAGCCACGTAGTTGCGTTGGGACGATGCACTACTGGAAGGAATAACCCTTGCAAGAACGAGGGCAGTTTTAAGTAAGCCACATTTACTGTCTACTACGTTGGGATGGCTGATTGCCCAGGAACGATCTTATCCCCCCGAAGGGTTTCCTCCTGATATTAAGCTACATCTGAAAGTCTCTAATTAGCCTAGTTTTTAAGGCTATGGATTGCCAATCCGGTGATGGCGGATTCGATTCCCGTTTCAGTCGGAAAAATTTTCTTGACTCCCTGGGCATATCAGTGTACTTACCTCACAATATACAAATTTATGCAATGGCAGACAAAGAAAGCACTTCAATTAAAAACTGTAGAAGTGCTCAAAGAACACTAAGTTGAAGTGAGGCAGGTCAAGTCCCAGTAGAGACGTAGAGCCATAAGGTGAAGATATGACGAAGCCACTCCTCAAATTTTCAAGAGCACAAATCTGAAGAACCAAATGACGGATTGCACTGAAAAGATGATCGATTGGTCTCCACCAACGGCTGACCAGTTGATCAACTTTTCAGCACTTTGCGACATTTGGATCTTCAGATTTGTGCTCTTGAAAATTCGAGGTGTGGCTTCGTTCTATGATCACCATAAAGAATAAGAAGAAGAAATTCCCCTTTGCAAGCTTTTTTATTTTTGTCGCCTCAATACATGCAATAAGATGCATAAGTAAGTGGAACCAGCGATTCCTTCTAAAATTTCTCTTGGTGTTATTTTTTTTTGGAAATTTCTAAAAAAAATCCTTTAGAAACTTCTCTAAAAATTCTCTGAAAAACACGTCAGAAGTTTTTCAGAAAATCTTCCAAAAATTCCTTAATGGATACCTCTTCCAAGGTTTTTGTTTTTTGAAAATCTAACAAAGATATTTGCAGAAATTCCATTAGGGATTCTTCCAAACATTTGAGGGGGTAAGGAGCAAAGGGGTGTAAGTAACAAAAAAAAACACTTTTGAGTAAATGAGTAAAGTGCCCGACCTATTTAACATTCCATACAAAATGTATGGAGTTGCAAAATCAACCTAATTTCCCGTATTTATTGTAATTTTTTCCAATTTTCGTAGAAACAACCTCGAAAAAGTTCCCAAAAGCTTGAAATCTGAAGAATTTTATGATAGTCTCAGCTCAAAATTGACAAAATGGTCACTTATACCCCTTTGCATCTGAGCCCCTGATTCCATAAAGATTTCTTCAGAAAACTTTGATTTGAGTGCCTCAGAGATGTCTCAACATACTTATTTAGAAATTTCTTGAAGGTGTTCCCTAGAAACTCCAAATACTTCCAGGAAGTTTCCAGAAATTCCTCTAAAACTCATTCGGAAACTCTTTCAAAAAACGTTCATTACAGTTAAAAATTATAAAAAAAAACTTTCTAGATTCACTTGGAAATTATTTTTGGGGAGTCATTCTTAAAAAACATCTCAGATTCTTTCAAAAACTGTTCAAAAAAATTTTTTGAAAAATCTTTTAAGGGCTGCTTGGGGAAGTTTCTGCAGAAATTTCATAAGAATTAGATAGACTTGAGAAATTTCTGAAAATATTTATTGAAGAATATCTCCAAAAATTCCGTTCCGGAATCCTTCGGAGATTCCTTCTGAAATGTTTTACGAATTTTTCAAAATTTATTTTTAGAATTAATTTGAGGGATTTCTTTTAAATGTTTGCAAGAATTTGTCCGGAAATTCATCTAAACATATTTCAACAAATTCTTTCAAAATATCCTCCAGGAATTTATTCGAAATGTGTTTTCCATAGATTGCTTAAGAATATCCCGAAATGCTTGCTTCAGAAATTTTCCTAGGGATTTCTCAAGAAATTTTTGAATAATTCTCCTAAAATAATCAAATGGATTGCTTAAAAACTAACTTTTGAATTTTTGTAGAAAATCTTCCAGGAATTTCTCAAGAAACTCATCTTGAGGTTTTTCTTCAAATATCTCGAAGGATTTTCTTAGAAAATCTTATATGGATTTAGAGACGAACCAGCCAAAGGCTGAAAGTCTCTTTAATAAAGACAAATCAATCAATCAATTACATGAATTTTTTAGAAATTCTTCCAGATTTTTTTTTCTAAAATTATTCCGAGGATCAATTAAAAATTCCCTCCAAAAAATTCATTTACTTCTTCAAAAACTCCTCTAGTGTGGAGAACTACACAGATCGAAAAAGTGAGTGTAAAATTCTGTGTCATGATGCACATAATTGGAGCGTGGGATATCACAGAAATTCACATGACATATCATGTTAATGTTATGAAATGTCATGTAAACTTCCATTATATGTCATGCAATTCAGCATGACTCAGAGTAACATGACATAACACAAATTAACATGATATATCATGTAATCCATCATAACTCAAAGTTTACATGACTTAAATGAAGTTTTCATTATTTTTATCTGTGTTGCATAAGTGTATTTTAACGGAAATAAGCTCCTTTACATTTTGCCGAATAATATTTTTTGGAAAATCTCCCATGGATTGCTCTTCTTAGAATTCATTCAGGTATTATCACTTCAGGAAATTCTTCCAATTTTTTTCACAAAATCTTCTACGAATTTCTTTAGAAACTCCTCCAGGGATTCCTTCCGGCTCTAGAACTGCTTCCATTTTATTACCCTTGAAACTTCAAGGACTGCTCCCGAAATCGTTGCATAGATTCGTTCAGGGATCCACCAAGAATTCATTTTAAAAAATCTTACACGGAGTATATTTATATTTTTCAAAGGTTCTTCAAGTATGTTGTGCTTAAATTGCTCTAGAAATTCATCCATGAATTTCTTTATCAATCACTTTAAAATTTCTCTAGAAATTTTTCCCATAATTACTTCAAAAACCCTTTCATAAACTTACTTAAAATTACTCCATGGATTATTTCGAAAATACTTCCGGTCATTCTTTAGGAAAATTTTTGAGGGATACCTTCAGAAAATAAGAAATTAAAAATTCTTTCCAAATGGTATCCAAGGTTACTTTCAGAAAATCTTTCAAAGAATCCTTAAAACTTTTTCGAAGATTTCTTCAGAAAAAACCCTTATAGATTCTTCCAGAGATGTTTCCAATGGTTCCCTTATATAACCTTTCACTAATGTCTTTTTAAATAAATTCACAAATTCCTTTCCTCTCCTTTATGGTCTGTCCACAAACCACGTGGAGTAAATTTTGGATATCTCAGAACCCCACCCCCTCGTAGACTTTTGTCCATAAAAAGTTTTGAAATATATATATGAAGCGTAGACCTTTGGCCTGACCACACCTCCCCCCCCCCCTTCCCATCAAAAAGTCCACGTGGTTTGTAGACG
Source organism: Aedes albopictus (assembly GCF_035046485.1). Classification (NCBI taxonomy): domain Eukaryota; kingdom Metazoa; phylum Arthropoda; class Insecta; order Diptera; family Culicidae; genus Aedes; species Aedes albopictus. The sequence continues at coordinate 91,570,835 of NC_085136.1, forward strand.
GCCCCTTAGAGTTTTGTCCACATATTTCTTCAGAAATTACTCAATGATCCTCAATAAAATCAATTCAGAAATTACTCCAGCAGTTTCTTCCGCTTTTTTTCAAAAATATTCAGAATATTTCTCGAGAGTTTGCATACGCTCAAAAAATTTTCTTCTTCAGAAATTTCCCCATATAAGAAAGTTCTCCTCAAGGAAATTCCTCACGATTTTTTCCAGTGATTCATATTTCTTCAGACACTCCTCTAATAATTACTATACAATTCATACAAAGATTCCTTCAGGAACTCCTCCCGGCTTTCTTCTATGTATTCTCTCAGATGTTCCTCTAGCATTTCCTACATAGCTACCTCTAGGTCATTAAAACTTAAGGCATTTGAAGGCAAAGTACTTTTCATTGACAAATTGAGAGAAACATTTGTCAATTAAAGGTACTTTGTCTCCAAATGCTTCAAGTTTCTATGTCAATTTCAGACATACTGGCCAGCTGGTGTAGCCGGAAAAGGGCAATAAATGAATTGTCTATCTCTAGGAATTTCTGTACGGATTCCTTCTGGAATTCCTCCATGGAATTTTGTCTAAAAGCTCATCTAAAATATTACAAGAGGTTCTGTAAGGCATTCCTCCGAGTGTTACCCAAGGAGTTTCTGTAGGTAGTCCTCCAGGAGTTTATTTAGAAAATCCTTCTATAAAGGCGTGTATATCTAGCATGACTATGGTGGGGGTGGGGGCGACGCGATCGATTCCCGCTCGATCCTGGAAAATTTCGTAAGGGAAATTTTCTTTATCTCTTTGGGCAAGAGTATCTTCATGCCTGCCACCCGAATCATACACATACAAAATAGCCATTGACAGAGAAAGCGCTCGTTAAAAACTGTGGAAGTGCTCATAGAACACAAAGCTGAGAAGCAGGCTTTGTTCCAGTGGTGACGTTACGACAAGACGAAAAAGAAGAAGAAAATAGTTTTTGCCTACACATCCTTATGTAACTGCGTTCGTTTGGCTGTATAGAGGCTCTAAGAACTCTCTTAAGAATGGGTCATCAAATCTACAAGCGTAACTAGTGATATTTCGGTGGCTTTTAATGATAAAATTGAAAGCCTGTATTGTAAGGAATCGCTTATATGTATTAATTTTGATAAATTTCAACAGTTCCGCCATAAGAAGCGAATCCAACTGATCGAATTTTATATCGACGAAAGCACATACAACCTATTCAAATCGAGCTCCAGAGTTGACCAATTACCTGATTTTACCTGAAATAATAAATATTATTATGATATATAATTGATCTACATTACAATTACAACTTTATTTCCCTGAACAGCGCTGAAACAAATATTTATTATATTAAAGTTATAGTTAAAATCAAGCAATAACAGTGAAACAAATGGAGTATTAGTAGTGAAAATATAAAAATAAAACTAATATAAAAATAAAACTTTTAATTTTCCTGCATTTAAATTAACCGAGCTGGAGAATTACGAAATCAAAATTTGTTATGGTAGATCTTACACCGTAACGCACCATTAGAAGGTGACCCGACTAGAAAATTATATCAAGTTTGTATCATATTGTGTTATGATGTTATGAGATTTTTCTCTAACTTATTATGTTATAAACTAGTTGCAGGATGATGTTAAAATAACTAAAATTGTAACAAAAAGTACACTGGTCCAATCAAGATTATATCCTATTTTGATATAATCATATCAAAATTATAACAAAATGTGATATAAATTTTAGGCTCTGGATTACTGGTTTCTATCATAATTTGATATAATTTTGTTACATTATTTCCCAAATGTCGAAGAATAAAACTAAATTATAATACAATGAGTTTCGAAACAGCATTTATAACATAACGTGATATAATTGAGTTACAATATTTTGAAAACACTAAGGATGTTGAACATGATTATATCAGAATGAGATATGAATATCATGATTTGTTAGGATTATGTTATATTTTCGTTACAATTTTCTAGTCGGGGATCTACCCACGTTACGGGTTTTCACTAAACCCCTCTGAAATCCTCACAAACTTGACTGCAACGCTATATAAAACCTCTTCTAACGTTTTGAAGCCTCTGTGAAACTTTAGACCGACAACTTTTCTAGAATTTCAGTGTAGCCTTTGAATTTCCTGAAAACCACTAATACCTACTGAAAATACTGAAAATACCCCGAAAAGCCTAAAAATTCTTCAATAATGCACCTGAAATTCTTCCTTGAAACCTACTGAACCCCAGAATGCATAGCTCAATTTACATTTATCAGTCAAATAGACTGGACGAGTTTCTTAGAACCATCATAAAACTAAAACGAAATATATAAGATATTATAACAGTTCTGAACACCTCTACAAGACTAATTGGTCATCAAAATGCAACTTGGGTGGACTCTCTCTGAAACCTGCTGAAGATCTTATGTCATTCCTCGAAGCCCCTTAAGCCGTTGAAACCCCTTGAAACCCTCTGTGACGCCTTGAACAATCCTGAAGTTTCCCATGCATTCCAGAAGGCTTAAGATGTTCAACTGGGGGTTTCAAAGGCGTTTGTGGGAGTTTCAGGAGAGTTCAGAGAACTCCGGGCTTGACTGGTTCTCAAGTGAGCTTAGGGCATTGCAACGCTTTTCTATGCATGTCAGGGTGATTCACGGGCATTTAACACGCTCTCACATGAGTTTTAGGGTAGTTTCAGGGAGACGTGTCAGTGGCGTTTCGAAGCTTTTTTGGGAGATTCAGAGTGATTCCCGGGGCCTTCAGTGGCTTTCAGAGGCTTCCGGGTGAGCTTCTTGGAGATTTCAGGTCAATTTCAAAATCGTTTGAAGGCGTTTCACGGTGTTTTAAGGGGTTCCATATGGGTTCACAGTCTCCAAGGTGCACTTCATGGCGATTTCAGGGGAATTTCAGAACCGTTTCAATGCGTATCTGAGCGTTTCGGAGCGTTTCATGGAAGTTTCAGTGGGGTTTTATGGGGGGAATTACAGGCTTTTCAGGCGACCTACAGAAGGGTTTCAAGGGATTTCTCAGGCGTATCAAGACGTTTCAAAACGTTTCACGGTGTCTCGGGTTTTTTTAATTTCCAAATTAAAACATTTCTCATGTTCAAAATGCAAGTTATTATTTTTGTTGAAAAAAATTTCCACTTAGTTGCATAACTCTAAATATGATGCTGAGTTTCTTTTTTTTTAAGTAAAAATGTAACAGAAATCTACCTCAACTTGAATTCTATACAAAAAAAATCAAGTTTTTCAAAGGGGGTTTCAAAGGGTTTCTTCTACAGCTATGGCAGATTATGCACGAATACGGATTCCCGGATAAACTGATACGATTGATCATGGCGATGATGAATCGAGTAATGTGCGTAGTTCAAGTATCAGGGACACTCTCGAGTCCCTTCGAATCCCGCAGAGGGTTACAGCAAGGTGATGGTCTTTCGTGCTTGCTGTTTAACATTGCGTTAGGGCGTTAGAGAAAAGTGGGTATAAACACGAGTGGAACGATTTTCACGAAGTCCGTTCAGCTACTTGGTTTCGCTGATGATATTGATATTATTGCTCGTAAATTTGAGACGATGGCGGATACGTACATCCGACTAAAGAGTGAAGCCAGGCGAATCGGATTAGTCATTAATGTGTCAAAGACAAAGTACATGATGGCAATGGGTCCCAGAGAGGAATCAGCGCGCCCGCCACCCCGAATTTATATCGACGGTAATGCAATCGAGGCGGTTGAAGAATTCGTGTACTTGGGCTCACTGGTGACCGCCGACAACGACACCAGCAAATAAATTCAGAGACGCATTGTGGCAGGAAATCGTGCTTACTTTGGACTCCGCAGAACTGTACGATCGAATAAAGTTCGCCGTAACACGAAGTTAACCATCTACAAAACGTTGATTAGACCGGTCGTCCTCTATGGGCACGAAACATGGACCCTACGTGCAGAGGACCAACGCGCCCTTGGAGTTTTCGAACGGAAGGTGTTGCGTACCATCTACGGCGGAGTGCAGATGGAAGACGGGACTCAGAGAAGGCGAATGAACCACGAGCTGCATCAGCTGCTGAGAAAACCAACCATCGTCCATACTGCGAAAATCGGGAGGCTACGGTGGGCGGGTCACGTCATCAGGATGTCGGATAGCAACCCGACTAAAATGGTTCTCGAGCGTCATCCAACCGGTACAAGAAGACGTGGAGCGCAGCGAGCTAGTGGGTCGACCAAGTGGAGGACGATCTGCGGACCCTACGCAGAGTGCGGAACTGGAGACAAACAGCCATGGACCGAGTGGAATGGAGGCGGCTACTATGTACAGCAGAGGCCACCCCGGCCTTAGCCTGATCGGTAAGGTAAGTAAGCGACACCGCGCTCACGCTGTGTACCACATGCGAGCATTTTTCATGGTGCGTGTACTCAGTACACGACGCGACCGCACCCGGGTTAAACTTCTTTGCAATTTTGTACTCCATTTAGGTAATAACCTGAATCCATTTAGGTAAAAATTCTTTTTAGGCAGTCCCGACTCATTACCTAAATGGAGGTTTTGGTGTAGTGTTTTACAGTTTCTCAGAAAGGTACTTGTGGATTTTATGATAATTTCAGGGGTCTCCAAGAGGTTTCAGGGGTGTTCCAAAAGGTTTAAAGCCTGTATCCGCAATAATCGGGAACAGCTGCACATTAGTATGGGACAAACATCAAATTCTCGCTCCAGTCGACTTTTTCGATTTCATTTAGGTCCCATATGAACTGTGCAAAATTTCAGCGCAATCGGTGAAACTATAATTTAGCGCAAGCGGTTCAAAGTTTTCATAGGATTTACTATGGGAAAAGTTACACTTTCAGATAAAAAATCCCAGAGGTCGCCCTTTGCCCCCTTAATTTAAATCGATCAATGCTCCTTGTAGAAAAATCATTTTTGAAACTTTCCTTCGAAGACCGCAAAACGATTGGATGCTTGTGGAAAAAGTTATTGATTTATTACTGATTGGTGATCCAACGAACGGCTTTTTGTTTTGTTTTATTAGCAGCACTGTAGCTGCTGCCTTGGCTGCTGCTGTTTCTGGGGGTGGTGATGCCTCCCGCCACCCCATGCAACAACGGCAGCAGCAGTGCTGCTGATAAAACAAAGCAAAAAGCCGTTCATTGGATCACTAATCGGTAATAAATCAATAACTTTTTCCACAAGCATTCAATCGTTTTGCGGTCTTCGAAGAAAAGTTTCATAAATGTTATTTCTACAGGAAGCGTTGATCGATTTGAATTAAGGAAACAAAGGGCGACCTCTGGGATTTTTTGTTTGAAAGTTTAACTTTTCCCATAGTAAATCCTATACAAACTTTGAACCGCTTGCGCTAAATTATAGTTTCACCGATTGCGCTGAAATTTTGTACAGTTCATATGGGACCTAAATGGGATCTAAAAAGTCGACTGGAGCGAGGATTTATTTTTTCCATACAAGCGTGTCCCATACTACTGCACATCTGTAATGAATCGGCAAAATTTACCACAAAACTGACTGTGAACTCTTTGGTGTATGTTTATTATTTGTGCCAAATTTCATAGAATTTGATGCATTACTTTTAACTGTGGATGAAAAACATGGTTTTAATCATGGCCAATTTTCATTTCCATAGTAGATGTTTTTTTCCGCTACAGTTCAAACTTTTGTGAGGATTATTATGAAGTTTCGTAAGTAGTTATGATACTAGACACTTTCTTGCAAAATTTCATAAACATTGATCAATTGGTTTGAAAGTTACTGGTGGTGATAGGGATGAGTGTTAGTGAAAATATTTGATGTTTTTCATGTGCGATTTTTGCCTAATCATAACTTTTGAATGTCTCTGCCAATTTTCATGACATTTTCACACAAGGTAGATGATTATGTGTATAATATTCCTGCAAAATTTGATGCTTTTTGTTATAGTACTTTCAACAGTACAATCGAAACAATAAGGGGTGCTGAATAATGTCTATCTGAGGGGATAAAATCACGATCAGTCCAAATATATGTTTTGACTATTAAATTGTTAATAGTGCATCGATTTGTCTGAAATTTTGCCTATGGGTTATTCTCGCTGAGACCGGCCCACTATTTACACCTTGTCTTCAAAAACGTGTAAGGTGCCGATTTTCTGAAAGCCTTCGCCTAAAAAGTAAGAAAAATGCATTTGGTTACTCAAATTGATGGACCCCCCGTTAGTTAGAGCCACAACAATTTTTGCAGACCCCTCGATTTTGGTCAAATGGTGGCTCACTTAAACCGTTATAACTCGAAAGTTTCTCCAACAACCACCTCAAAACGAATTGTTGTTGAAAAGAGGAAAGATAGAGCTACTATTTACAATAAAAAAAAATTGGGTCGGCCATATTGATTTTGGCCGCCATCTTGGATTTTTATACCAAAACATTTTTTTCACCATGAGGGCAACCACCGATTTTCAAAATTTTTGCATCAATTGAAAGCTGGGACATTTATACAAAACATATCAAAAAATTAGAGATGTCTTTTTCTTCTTTCAAAAGTTATCTGCCGTTTTGTAAACCATACCACTGGGCCCGGTGCCGACCGTTTACATAAATGCAGCGTTATTTTGCAGTGTTTACGAACACGAATTAAAATTCTGAAACCACTAATGGAAAGTTGAAGGTTTAAGCATTTCAAAACACTAAAAAAGTAATAAAAACAATACCCGCATCATTGAGAAACAGTCAAAAACGGAAACGCACCTCCGATTTGGCCAAATTTTGCGGCACGCGCCTTTGTGTATACATGCAGGCGTAAACTCGGATGCTGTTGTATGTCTCTGCCGGTGCGCATGGAAATGTATGGAGAAAACGTGGCTTAATTTGCAAAACTGTAGATAAGTTTTGAAAGAAGAAAAAGACATCTCTAATTTTTTGATATGTTATGTATAAATGTCCCAACTTTCAATTGATGCAAAAATTTTGAAAATCGGTGGTTGCCCTCATGGTGAAAAAAATGTTTTGGTATAAAAATCCAAGATGGCGGCCAAAATCAATATGGCCCCCAACTTTTTATTATTGTAAATAGTAGCTCTATCTCTCCTCTTTTCAACAACATTTCGTTTTGAGGTGGTTTTCGGTGAAACTTTTGAGTTATAACGGTTTTAGTGAGCCACCATTTGACCAAAATCGAGGGGTCTGCAAAAATTGTTGTGGCTCTAACTAACGGGGGGTCCATCAATTTGAGTAACCAAATGCATTTTTCTTACTTTTTAGGCGAGGGCTTTCAGAAAATCGGCACCTTAAACATTTTTGAAGACAAGGTGTAAATAGTGGGCCGGTCTCAGCGAGAATTACCCATATGCAAAAAAAAAACATGTAGATTGAGTGGTTTGTGTTCAAAATTTACTTTGCCAAATTCAAAAGTTACAACGCTGAGAAGCTAAACTCGGGGCTGTACAAAATTCGACTGCACCCGTTATACTGTTTCATTTCTACAACAAAAAGATTGACATCTTTAGATGTTATCAAGCCAAATTTGAGCAATTTCATTAAATCTATTGCAGAGTTACAGCCATATTTTTGTGTACCGATTATTGCGCACACAGGCTTTAGGATTTTCTAGGGGTTTCAGAGGCGTTCCATGTATCTTTAAGAGATTTAATGGGCATTCCCGGGGTGTTCCAGGAGGAGTTCAAAGGAATTTCTGGGGCGTTACAGGGGTATCAGGGGTGTTTCAGGGGAGTCTAAGGGATATCAAAGGTGTTTCAGCGGGTTTCATGGGCTATCGGAGGTGTTCCTGTAGATTTCAGGAGCGTTTCAGTCGATTCAATCGGTTTCAAGGGTGTTTCCAAGAGGTTTCAGGGGACTTCAGGCGTGTTCCTAGGGATTTCGTCGGCATTCCCGGATGATCTCAGGGGCGTTTCATGGGCGATCCTGGGATGTTCCAGGGAGTTTGAAATGGCTTAACCCTTTGGAGACGGCATTTTCACCTCTCTGGATGCAACCTCGCCAGTCTAGAACACGTTTGTGATGGTCGATTTTCTCGGCTGGGCACATACGACCCATCCGTCCCCAAAGAGTTAAGGGGTGTTCCAGGACATTTCAGGGACCAGACGTGACGGGGGATTTAAGCGGTTTTCAAATGGTTTCATGAGCGTTTGGAGGTTCTACTGTTTTCAAGGAGTTTCAAGGATGTTCCAGGTGGTTTTACTAGTGTACCAAGGGGTGTTCCAAGCGGTTTCGCGGGCGTTCCAGCAGTTTTCAAGAGCATTTCAGGGGTGTTCCATGGGGGTTGCTCCAAGAGATCTCAGGGGCATTCCAATCGGTTTTAAAGGGTGTTAGGGGTGATGGGATACGCCAGGTTGCTTGGGAAAGTTCCTTAGGTTTTTACGAGGATTTAGGGGCGTTCTCGGGGGTTTAAGTGGTGTTCCAGGGGCCACAGGGGTGTACCAGACTGCTTCAATGGCGTTCAAGAAAATTTCAAAGAACATCAGGGGTGTTCCATAGCATTCCAAAGGGTTTCAGGTGAATCCAGTGGCATTCCAGGGATGTCAAAGGTGTTCCACGGAGCTCCAAGGGTGATCTATGAAGTCTCAGGGATTCTTCGATTAATTTATCCTAATTTACAGCTCTTTTGTCCACTAGGGCACTGCGTGAGCGATTCCAATTGGAAGCTGTACTTACACTTTGTACAGTGCCTAAATGTATTCTAATCTAATTTACTATATCGAACTGGTTGTCATTGCGCTGCTTTCACTTTCTACCCTGTCATGGTAGAATGATCAGCACGAGGATGTTGATGTGTGGCTGTTGGTTGTTTCTTTTTCCAGTTCGATCGGGGTCCATTATGGGTTGCCGTTCGCTAATGTCCAAGTATCCGGGTTTATTTAAGCCCTGGGCTCAGAAGAGGGTCAGTGTCAGTTGCTCTCAGTTGAAAAGAGCAACTGACGAAAGTGCCAATTGCGCCAAGGGCCCCGGCAAGTCTCAGGGATGTTCGAAGAAGCCTCGGGGGCGTTCCAGGTGATTTCAGGGGCGTGCCATTTATATTAAAGGGGTTTCAGAAGCAATCCCGGGTATTCCAGGAGTTTTCAGGGGCCAAGACAATTTGAGGGGTGTTTCAAATAGTTCTAACGGTGTTCCAAGTGGTTTCAGTGGCAGTCCTAGGTTTTCAGGAGTATTCTCGAGGATGTCAAGGATGTTCCAGGGGGTTTCAGAGGCGTTCCAAGGGTTTTTAAGAAGTTTTACTAACGTTTCAGCGGGTTTCAGTGTTTTAAAGAGTTTTAGGCATTTCAGTAGCATTCCAGGAGGTTTAACGGGTTTCAAGATTTTTCAAGAGATTCCAGTGGCGTTCTAAAAGATTTGAGTAGCGTTACAGGGGAACCACAGGGGGTTTGAATGGCGATGAACCGGTGTTTCTGTGGATTTCTTGAGCGTTCCAAGGGTTTTAATGGATTCTATGGACGTTCCAGGGGGTTCAATACGTTCCGTTTGTTTTCGAAGGCTTAATTTCGCGATGGAATTTAGTTTGCGCATGGTAAAGTGATTTCAGAGGTTTAGTATCTTTCAAGAAGTTGTTTGCTATGCTGGGGCCCTTAATTTGCTTTGTTTAAGTGCAGATAGCGTATTTATGTCTTCAGCAAAGTTGTGGAAAATATCACTGTTGGAAAATTTGCCGAACATCTTTTATCCTATCTGCTATATATATAGGTCATTATTTGTGAACAACTCGTCACAGTCAGCTTATTTGTTATAACTTTTTCCAGACCTCTTTAAGATCTCTTTAAAGACTCTCAGCCCTTGAGCTTTCTTGTATTTTGTACAACACGTTGGAAGAATCTCGCTTTTGTATTCTGCATTAGCGTGGTGCTGGTAGTAGTGGCCAGCCCCATGAGTTACGGAAGGTTAAAGTCTTAAATGATTTTTTTAGGTCCAAAATAATTATGATCACGAAATTGTGCCATTGGAAACCGTTTGCGCTCCAGAGGTGTTTCGTTGGTTTGAGGACATTCCAGGAGTGTTCCAGAGGATCTCTCAGGGAGCTTCAGAAGTGACAAGAACTTTTCAATGGGTTTTAAACGCTTTCAGAGGAGTTCTAGTAACATTGCATAAGTATTCCAGGGGATTCAGAAAATTTCAAGGGCGTCGCTTCGCAACCCTCCTAAAACATCCTGAAACATACCTGAAACCTTCTTTGGTAGTTCCATTGAAACTCCTAGAGCCCCCCCCCCCCCCCTCTTCCTTACAGCTCTTATATGACATAAAAATGAAAATCTGATATATTTGTAACAGGTACAGTAGTGTTACATGAAAATACGCGTTCTGCAAGCGGTTGAAAAATACCTCGAAGATGTTCTGAAACACTAAGAAATCGTTGCCCAAGACCGGTGGTTTACGATACGATCGGCACTAACGCTGTGACCACCTCCCAGTGAGTGTTTATATGCATATTGAATTATTGTTTAAGAAAAATCAATTGCAGGCGTTAATAGGTCAACGGGACACACGGGGACACAGCAAAACAGCACAAAAGGTGATTTCTCACGGTGCATTGCTCTATTCTAGATCGATGGCTCTTATTGTTCTAACTAACACTTTCAAACAGTCCTTTTGGCTGGTGCGGATCCCCACAGTTAGCAGCTACATCTATACAAGCATGGAAAGAACAAATTCACCTCGTTCAATATGCATTCAACTAACTTGACCTCCCATTTGTACGCAAGGCTTGCGCAGTGCACTGCTGCACCGACTATGGAGCGCGCATGAGTCGAAGTAGCTGTGTTTGCCCGGATGGGAGGTAATTAAACTGAAATGTTAATTTCATTTTTTCAGTCAGCGAATGTCTTAGGTATCGATCGATTCGATAAAAGTGCAAAAAGTCGATGCAGTTCATTTCTCCGCTTTACGTTTAATTAAGCCATTTCGCGGCTGGCGGTTCGACCGGAGAGATCGATTAAATTTTGCGAGGCCAAAATCGGTGCTGCTGGGGCTGCTGTCTTTTTTTACGATTATCGCCGAAGAAGAAACTACAAATTATTGCTCGCGGTTGTTGGTTCTTACCGCGCAATCGATCGGAGAATGGCATTTTTCTGGAGCAAAGCCATTTCTCTTAATCTTTTTTCGTTCGTCTCAAGAACAAGAACCAAGCTGATGACGACGACGACGACGCAACGCACGTCGGTAATGGACGATGGGACTTATCTGACATAACCTGGATTGCTTTTTTTTTTGGTGTTTCCTTCCAGGCCAGGTTCAAAACTCCCGTTTCGGATAGAGCCCTCAGGTGAACGGGATCGATTAAGAAAGGGTATAAGAACTCAATTAACGGTGGCCTGCCTTCTCTCGGCAGTGGAATATGATAAGCGCGTGTCCGCCACCGCCATCGAAGGATTCGAGGGACCTCCAGGATCGCGATTGGTATAACACTTCTGGATTCCGCACCGGCGCGCTGGTGGCATTTTGGTGGCAACGGTAATGGTTGCCACCGACCGGGACGAACTGGTTTGGTTCTGGGTGGTTCGGGAGATTATGAGAAATCATAAAATGAGTTGTCGTCGTCTCGAATTAATTTGTTCTTTAGGTTATTTTTCTGCTCGGCGATACTGCTGGAGTAATTTCAATGGTATCATCAGGATAACAAACTGCTGAGATCAAAACGAACAAACAAAGCCGTTACTACTTTCATAAACTAAGTGATCCAATTTAAATTATGTTTTGAAATATATATTTCTTGAAGGCTTCGAGAAGTAACAATTTGTATGCAATATACAATAATATATAACAACAACTACGTTTATATGTACAAAAAAAAATAGATGGGGCAAGATGGGCCATGTTTTGATAATTGCTTGTCAAGAAGCAGGTTTGAGACGTGTATATCATTTTATATTATGCCTGAAAAATATGAAAAACATGTTGAAAAGGTTGTTTGACACGACAGTTTCAAACAACATGAAATTATAAGGACATTGCATACTTTTAGGCGTTTGAAGATTTCTGTTCCAATTTACAAAATGTATTCCGATTCGTAAAACCACGCTTCGCTAAAGAGATCCAAGATCAGATTTAGACTGCATTATGATTGATCTACCGAGAAAAGCAGCCATGACGACAAAATGTTTCCTCAGAGGTATTTAATGACCAATAGGGTGATTTTATATAGCAATATCCCAATCACCGCCGACAATCGGATTGGAACTGCAGAATAGCAGCTAGTAGCAGCCAAATTTGATTTCAATGTCTCCCAGGGATCCTAAGCAAAGGCATAGAAGTAGTCCCGAAGCGAAACTTTGCGATTTTTTTTTGTATGGAACAGTCTGTATGGAGAAAATTTGATTTTTTTAATGTGGTATCATTTAATAGTTTAACAATCAACATTTCTACGTCTGATAGGTCATTCGAAAAATTTATAAGCAAGCTTTTACAAACTACTTTAAGGCCGGACGGGGCGGTGGTTGAATCGTCCGCCATTGCTCTGTTGTTAGTAAGATGCAAATCTCAACTTCTACTTCATACTATTGACTAGAAATTTGATCGTTCATTTGCTCACTTGTGGTGCACTATCGACTAAAGTTTCAGCTACGTCAGTGCAGTGGAAATTGATATTTGCTTCTTCAAAATCGCGAGGCAAATTGTTAGAAAGAGAGGGAAGATAGGAAAAATTACACGTCGTCCCGTGCGGCCTTAAAAGCATGACATTTTTCATTTAAGCCAAAGATATGTAAAGTTGAACATTCCATTCATTTTACCAATAAATCGGCAATGGTCTTATTCTGCTACCGATATTTCGATAAGTACATAGGGATTAGCAAACTAATATTCTAGGGTTTACTGGTCCAAGTGGTCTACTTTCAACTACCGAAGGTAAATCACAAATTTAATAAAGTCGCTTTTCGATTTTTGGTCACCTGAATCCCCTTAGTGCAATGGCAACCGAGGCGGTTGTAGGGGAGAGCACAAAGAGAATGCAGGAGCCTTTCAGGGGGTTCCAAAGAGTTTCAAGGGGTACCAGGAGATCTCAGGGGCGTTAAAAGGGGTCTCAGGGGGCTTTAGTGAGTCTCAGCGGCGTTTTAGGGGGTCTCAGGTGGGTTCCATGGGGTTTCAATGGTGCCTCAAGGGGCCTTAGGGGCGTTCCAGGCGATCTCGGGGTCATTTTAGAGGATCCTAAGGTAGTTTCATGGAGTTCCAGTGGGCTTTAGGAGTGCTTCAAGGTGTCTCAGGGAGTTATAGGGGGTCTTGGAAGCGTTTCGGGGGTCTCAGAGTAATAGGAGGTCTCAAAATCATTTCAGGGGTCATAGAAGCGTTTTAAGGGGTACCCAGAGGTCTCAGCGGCTTTTTAAGGGGCTCCAAAGGGGGTGCCCAATGGGCATTTCAGGGAGTACCAGGAGGTCTCAGGAGCGCTTTTGGGAGTCTCAGGAGCTTTTCAGGGTGCGCCAAGGCTTAACAAGGGGTTCCACAGGCGTTTTGAGTAATAAAATGGGTTTTAAGGGGGTGTTAGAGACGCTTCTGGGATTTTGGATGCTTTTTAGGGTGTTCCAGGGCGTGTCGGGGGATAAACTTTCGAGCGATCGCGCTATTGTTTTTTGTATAACACGTTGAAAAAGTCTTGCTTTTTGAACTCCGCATTAGAATGGTGCTACAGGTAGTGGTAAACCGCGCGACTGCAGGAAGGTTAAGAGAGATTCCAGGGGTTTCATGCACCCGAGACCCTCAGAAACGCTTTAAAAAGACACTACACGTTTAGTGCTTCCAGTGAGCTATTGGCTCTTTGAAGGAAGCACGACACTAGACAGCGGACCAGCATGCAACGCCCAGTGGCACAGCCGAAAACTTTTCTTTTGAAACGCCCCTGAACTCCCTTACCTTAAAAGGCTCCTAGGAACCCTAAAAACCAATTCATCCCATTCCCAACCATAATCTCATTCCAATATCCTTGAAATCATCGTAATTAACATGGAATTCAAACTACTTGAAACGACTTTGAAGGCTCCAGTAACCTACTTGAACGCCTGTGAAACCTCCTGGAGCGCTTCTGAAATGCTTCAAAATGCCCAAAAAACTGAAATTCTTCTAACGTTTCTGTAACTTACATGAGTTCGTTAAGAAAATCCTCCTGGTATATCTTTTAGAAAGATACAGATTGTTTCAAAAATTCTTTTATAAATTCATTAAAAAAAATCATCTAGACTTTCCTTTCGAAATTTCTCTATTGATTTTTTCAGGAGTTTCATAAATTCCAACCGAAAATCCCAAATTCAGAATTCTCTCAGAAAAGACTCCATGGATTTCTATGAAAAGTCTTTCATGGAAACATTCGGACATTCTCCACGGATTTCTTCAGGAAATTTTCAGGGGACTTCTTTGTAAAATCCTTCAGGAATCCCTTTGGAAATTTCTGTGGGAAATCCTTCCAAATCCTCCAGCGGTTTCTTGATAAATTCTTTCAAAGATTCTTTAGGAGCCTCGTAGCCTCTAGATTGCCTGGATCCTCTGGATCGCCCGGATCCTCTGGATCACCCGGATCCTCTGGATCGCCCGGATGCTCTGGATCGCCTGGATCCTCTGGATCGCCTGGATCCTCTGGATAGTCGGGATGGTCTGGATCGCCCGGATCCTCTGGATCGCCTGGATCCTCTGGATCGCCTGGATCCTCTGGATCGCCTGGATCCTCTGGATCGCCTGGATCCTCTGGATCGCCTGGATCCTCTGGATCACCCGGATCCTATGGATCACCAGGATCCTCTGGATCGCCCGGATCCTCTGGATCGCCCGGATCCTCTGGATCGCCCGGATCCTCTGGATCGCCCGGATCCTCTGGATCGCCCGGATTCTCTGGATCGCCGGATCCTCTGGATCGCTCGGATTCTCTGAATCGCCCGCATACTCTGGATCGCCCGGATTCTCTGGATCGCCCGGATCCTCTGGATCGCCCGGATCCTCTGGATCGCCTGAATCCTCTGGATCGCCTGGATCTTTTGGATCGCCTGGATCCTCTGGATCGCCTGGATCCCTAGACCTTCTAAATCTTTCTTGTATGTTGTATCTTCTGGACCTTTCTAGTTTCCCTAACTTCTGAATCTTCGGTTTCTTCTAATTTGAATACATCGCCTCGATCCTCACTCGCGTGGTTGTAGTTAAAATTCTTTATTGCCACAAGTTATCCTAAACCACACCTGGCTCCAAATTGTCCATTAATTGACAATCGGTTTGTCGTTAAACATTCACCACACGTGTGGCACCCAAGCAATGTGTGGTAGGTCTCGGTCCGGCAATTCATTATACAGTGTAATAATCCAATCAGTGTAAATAGTGTTGTAAACGATTCCCGGTACAGCACCAGGGGTTTACCGTTTCTTAGCTAGAAGACGATATGAGCGGGAGGTTTAACTCGGTTCAACATTAGCATCGAATAAGGACATCACCTAGCTCCGGTCTCCAGCTGTTCAATTATCTTTGGTGAGTGATCGATTTTCCTAGACCTCCTCGCAGCACGCGTGCCTTTAGTGGGTTCCATGCTGGTCGTCTAGACGGGTGATAATTGTCTCGTGTCCTGCCACCACCACCACTAGACAGAAAGAATTTATGCTCATGAATGATACCACACCGGAGATAACGAGAGCGAAAAAAAAAATGGGCAAACATGGGTAACTTCGTCCACATATTAGAACGGAATTCAGATCAATTCACAAACGGATGGACGAGTATCGACCGAACGGATGGATGGATATGTTTGAGGAGAATTGTGATATCTTAACCCATGTTTACCTGCGCCAGTCAGTGGTTACAAACATGTGCTTTCTTCGCACCTTCTTATGGCTATATTTATGTCGCCAAGGCGCTCTGCGTGAGCTCGTGGCTAACAAATATCGATAACAGTGTGTTTGCCCTCATCCAGTTGACATTATGTTGTCATACGTGGGTGGCACGTTTGCTTAGTTCTTGGCATGCAGTCCGTTGAGGTATGAATGCTTATGCTGGAATGTATGGAATTGTGACAATGATAATCAATGAAAATTTCTCGGCAGGAATTATTTGTTTTTTGCCTTTCTCGTACACCAAGGTGTACCGAAAGGCTATATGTTCACTCCAAAAACGAAAATTTGATAGAGCCTCCGGAGGGGTCAAGTCTTATATACCAATCGACTCAGCTCGACGAATTGAGGTGATGTCTGTGTGTGTGTATGTGTGTGTGTGTATGTGTGTGTGTGTATGTGTGTGTACAAAAAAACTCACATCACTTTTTGGCAGTAAACCTCAACCGATTTCATTGACCGATGGTTCATTCGACGCGGAATCTGGTCCCATTGTTTCCTATTGAAAATGGTTCGGATCGGTCCAGCCGTTCCGGAGTTATGGCCATTTAGGTGTTCCGGACCGGTACCCCTGGAAGGGGCCAGATATGAAAACGCTACAAACCCATCCATGCGGCACATCAAACTACGGCATTTTCGATAACTTGATGAATGGTAAGCAGAAAAATAGTCTCAGACCATATCTGAACCGGTAGTGTCCCGGAACCGGTTCCGGGTGTCCCGCCGGAAGTGACCAAACGTAAAAGTGAACTAAACCCATGCATGCGACATATCAAACCGCGGCTTTTTCGATAACGTGGTGAACAGTAAGCAGGAAAACATTCTCAGACCATATCGGAACCGGTAGTGTTCCGGAACCGGTTGCAAATGTCCCGCCGGAAGTGGTCAAGTATTAAAGTTAACCAAACCCATGCATGTGACATATCAAATAGTGGCTTTTTTGATATCCTGATGAACAGTAAGCAGGATAATATTCTCAGACCATATCTAAACCGGTTGTGTCCCGGAACCGGTTCCGGGTGTCCCGTCGGAAGTGGCCAAATATAAAATTGAATTAAAACCATACATGTGACATATAAAAACTACAGCTTTTTCGATAACCTGATGAACAGTAAGCAGGAAAGCATTCTCAGACCATATCGGAACCGGTTCCAGATGTTCCGCCGGAGGTGGCAAAGTATAAAAGTTAATTAAACCCATGCAAGGAACATATCAAATCGTGGCTTTTTTGATATCCTGATGAACAGTAAGCAGGAAAATATTTTCAGAATATATCTGAATCGGTTGTGATCCAGAACCGGTTCTGGATGTCCCGCCGGAAATGGCCAAATATAAAAGGGAACCAAACCCATGCAAGCGACACATCAAATCGCGGATTTTAAGGCTTCTTGATTTGACAAAAAAAGTTTCCGGCCATATTGGGGACACCCGGTAGTGTTCCGCAACCGATTACGGTTGCCCCATCGGAAGTGGTCAAATGTAAAGGAGAACCAAACCCATAAATTCGACACATTTAATGACTTTTTAGGTAAGCTGATGAACGGTTAACAAAAAAAATCATAGACCATACTTTGGAAAACCAATAGTGTGCTGAAACCGGTTCCAGATGCCCCGACGGAAGTGGTCAAATGTAGAAAAAAAAAACCAAACGCATACACGCAGCACACTAAATAACGGCTTCTTCGATAACGCGAAGAACGGTCAGCAAGAAAATAGTCTCAGGTCAGTAGTGTTCCGGAACCAGATTCGAGTGCCTCGCCGGAACTGGCGAAATGCACGAATGAACTCGCGAATGAACACACTCAGATTTGATTACCGAAGTCGGTAAAATTTTACTGGGTTTTTGAACAGCAGAGTTAAGTTGGTAAACGGTTGTGAGTACCGAAAAGTCGGTAACACACAACATTTCGATCTGTCAAACAAATACTGATTTAGTCAGTAATAGCTGATATACACGTTACTGAATTTTCGGTAATCTAAAATTTGATTGGATTGGTCTTGCTGAGTTTTTCAGTTCCGGAAAATATTGTGTTCCCTCCCGGCCTGTCCCATTTTCGATGCATTTTGAATCCGTCCATATTACATAGGTGCTTCCGATTCATGTGCACCTGCCGGCTGCCGACCGCTTTTGGAAGTATTTAAAATCTACGACAACTCAGGCAGAACCGGAATGACCTCAGGGCAAAGCTCGATGCGCGGGAGTATCCAGTCGATGATCGAGTCCGAGTGTTGCTCCATCTGGAGATGCGGTCAAATGTATCCAATCTGATGTAGCACTTGCACAAACGAAGTCACTGAAGGATTGTCCGCACATGAGGCCATTCTAGTTCTCTGGTTCCGAGGATTTTCGAATACTTACCAAACATGCGGCAACGGCACAGGAATCGGTGTTAAAAATGTAACATTATGATGAGAGCAGTTTCACGGCGACAGCTCTGATGATCAAAGCTTTTTTTCTATTTTTGACAGCTGGAAGCGCGCGCGGATTAATGTTTACATTTTACTTTAACGAAAGCTCAGTAAAAACGAAACCAATGCTGAAAAGTCAGTACTGCTTTTTACTGACATTTGACTGAACTCAGTAAATCTTCAACTTTGCTGAACACTCGGCACAAACTATAACCGTGTTCAGTAAAATGTTTTTATTACGTTGTACAAAAATGCTGAAAACTCAGTAACTTTTGTATTTTACGGTTCAAAACCCGTAAAATAAATTACCGAACAGAGAAATCGAAATTGAGTGTGAACCAAACCCATACATGCATTACATCAATTTGCGACTTTTAGGAGAACTGATTAATAATTTGCATGAAACTAGTCTAAGACCACATCAGGGACAATCGGTAAGAGGTAAAATGTGAACCGAAAGTTGTAAATGTGAAATTGAATCAAATCCATGCGTGTCGTACCATAAAACCACGCTAATTCGACAATGATGGCTGTCAAATTACCTGTGTAAACTTTCAATTCGATAAACTAACTCTATTTTAGTTTTGTTTAGATTGTATGATTTGTTTTTGAACACAAATCTTACAGATATTGTGGTGGTACGAATTGATAGCTTGTACATTTTACGATTGTTGGCTTCCGAGGTTCACTGCGGTTGATCACCAAACAGATCAGGTGTCGGAATGCACCAAATTAGAACTTTCGGAAGTAGCAGCTGCACGAGGAGCCACTGCGGGTGTAAGTAACATCACAATATCGTATCATTCGTATTTACAGTGTATTTGACTGTGACATTTGATAATTTTTAAATTCAACTAATTTCGAATGAGCGGGGTACAAGCTAAAAAGTGTCTTATTAAAGAGTGATGAATACGCGGGGTTTGACAGTACATCAAATAGCAGCTTTTTTGATAACTTCTTCTTCTTCTTTAAAGCTCGACGTTCGCATTGGAACTTGGCCTGCCTCTCTTCTAGTGTTCTTTAGAGCATACTTAGTGTTCTTTAGAGCACTTCCACAGTTAATAATTGAAGGGTTTTCTTTGCCCGCCATTGCATGAATTTGTATATTGTGAGGCAAGTTCAATGATACACTATGCTCAGGAAGTCTAGAAAATGTTCCCGACCGGAACGGGAATCAAACCCGCCGTTTCCGGATTGGCGATTCATAGCCTTAACCACTAGGCCAACTGGAGACCCTTTTTTGATAACACGATGATCGATTCGTAAGAACATAGGCTCAGACCATATTTTTGACAACCGGTAGTGTCCCGAAACTAGTTCTGGGTGTCCCACTGGAAGTGGTCAAATGTAAAAGTGATTTGTATCCATGCATAAGATAAATCAAATCGTGGTTTTTTAGGTAACCTGATGTACGTTAGCAATGATATTGCCTCAGACTATATTTGGGAGGCCCGGTGGTGCTCTGGAACCTGTTCCGGAAAGTAACCAAATGTACCATGCGACACATCACATCACGGCTTTTTTAATAACCTGAGGAACGGTTAACTAGAAAATAGGCTCATACCACATTAGAGACTACTGGTAGGGTTGCACAACCAGCGTTTGATGTTTCGCCGGAACTACGAAAGTAAATAAAATCAATGCAAGCGATAAATATGCGTAACAGAACAAAATCTTGACACATTAAACCCACATACAAACAGACGTCTCACTATACTCACTACGTTCTTGTTTTTAACGGTCAATAAAATATAACCTAGAATGTGCAGAAAAAACTTTATCGAAGACCGCAAAGTGATCTGTGTGTAAAAAGTTATATCTTAGCTTGTTAGTATCGTCTTGATATTGATCAGCTCCCAATGTTAGTGAAGGTACTCAAGCAGTCAACTGAGAAATCTGATATTATTCAGCTCTGCTTTTACGCTGAACACAACGTCGGAGTATGTGCCATCAATAAGTTTTAAGTCAATTCAATGATGGCTTTGATAAAATGCTTGCTTTTTTTAAAAAAATATCAGGATTCAGGAACACTTTGACTTACGCCGACGGAAAGATCGTGAGAACATATACGACGAGAAAGGCACTATCACCTCTAGGTGGATTAATTTGGGTTTTTTAGATCATTGTTTAAAGTTTTTAAGAAAGTGAAACAATTTTGAGCACAACTTCATCAAATACTTTCGAGCAAAGTTTCCAGCAGTTCAACCAGCATTGAACTGAAAATATTTTGAAGGCAAACAACTGCATAGTTTTTCAGAAAAGAATGAGCAAAGCGAGAAAAGAACGATCCGATAAGCCAGAGGATCCAGGGGGTGGTCTTGCCTTGTCTTCTGGTCTTCTGGTCTTCTTGTCTTCTTGTCTTCTGGTCTTCTGGTCTTCTGGTCTTCTGGTCTTCTGGTCTTCTGGTCTTCTGGTCTTCTGGTCTTCTGGTCTTCTGGTCTTCTGGTCTTCTGGTCTTCTGGTCTTCTGGTCTTCTGGTCTTCTGGTCTTCTGGTCTTCTGGTCTTCTGGTCTTCTGGTCTTCTGGTCTTCTGGTCTTCTGGTCTTCTGGTCTTCTGGTCTTCTGGTCTTCTGGTCTTCTGGTCTTCTGGTCTTCTGGTCTTCTGGTCTTCTGGTCTTCTGGTCTTCTGGTCTTCTGGTCTTCTGGTCTTCTGGTCTTCTGGTCTTCTGGTCTTCTGGTCTTCTGGTCTTCTGGTCTTCTGGTCTTCTGGTCTTCTGGTCTTCTGGTCTTCTGGTCTTCTGGTCTTCTGGTCTTCTGGTCTTCTGGTCTTCTGGTCTTGTGATCTTCTGATCTTCTTGTCTTCTAGTCTTCTGGTCTTCTGGTCTTCTGGTCTTCTGGTCTTCTGGTCTTCTGGTCTTCTGGTCTTCTGGTCTTCTGGTCTTCTGGTCTTCTGGTCTTCTGGTCTTCTGGTCTTCTGGTCTTCTGGTCTTCTGGTCTTCTGGTCTTCTGGTCTTCTGGTCTTCTGGTCTTCTGGTCTTCTGGTCTTCTGGTCTTCTGGTCTTCTGGTCTTCTGGGCTTCTGGTCTTCTGGCCTTCTTGTCTTCTTGTCTTCTTGTATTCTTGTCTTCTTGTCTTCTTGTCTTCTTGTTTTCTTGTCTTCTTGTCTTCTTGTCTTCTTGTCTTCTTGTCTTCTTGCCTTCTTGTCTTCTTGTCTTCTTGTCTTCTTGTCTTCTTGTCTTCTTGTCTTCTTATCTTCTTGTCTTCTTGTCTTCTCGTCTTTTTGTCTTAACTCAATAACTGTGAATATATTCGTAACGGCATGAAGTAGAGGTTGTAGAAAGAACGTAATGCCATCGTCTCTTTGGTCCAGATGAAAAGGTAAAAGCCTATATGGAAAACCCTAATCAAATGCATTTCTCCGCTTTTCTGACCTTGAATGTGGTCGGCACTTTCAATGCGTAGGCTTGAGCATTATGCAAACCTGGCAAGACTGCACTGCTCTTTTTTGTGTCATCATCATATGGACAAGGCTGCCGACAACGACGACGACGACGGCGACGGTCTTCGATATGCATGACGATTTTCAAAGGAAAACTCATTTCTCAATATCGTCGAAAAGAAGATTGAAAGTTGCGATCAAGAACAACGGCGGAGCACAAAAGAAACCGTATTCATTCGCTTTCATCGGTCACAATCAGATAAACTTTGAAATCCCATTTCGGTTCTGTCAGCTCTCAGCACTCAAAAGCAGCATTCAGGGCATTGAGCCAGGATCTTGAACTTGAAATTTCTTCTGAAAGCAGTTTTCAGAACTTCCCGTTTTTTCGGGGAATCAAGATGAATAGAATTGCACTAAAGTAGAGTCTCGTGCACGGGAAGCCTTTTGTTTCTCGCAACCTATCCCAACATTACTTCCGCGGCAGTCAGCGAGGGTCTCGAATTACCATCCACGCAGTTCCAGTGGAGGAAGACTCTGACGGCGATGGTATTGTGGTGTAGTACACAAAGTATGTGGATCATGCGGATGGCCACGTTCAGAATACGAAAACAATTCTTTTTATAAACTTTGGGGAACGAGTTGCTTCTTTATGCGGTCGTCGTCTAGACTCTGGTGATTCAACTCTTTCCGAAGAGTGAAGGCGGTGCAATACGAAACGATAGCATTCTTCCTCAACTTCCTTCCGAAACCAAGTGAGGCTTTCTTGCGGTTTTTCTTCGTTCTGATTTCCCTCAAGCGAAGCACGAAAGGTTTTGCTGAGAGTTGAAGGTCAAAATTCAATTTTGAAGATATGGCATGAGGCAGCCAAGTCTGGTTTGACAGTTACTTAAGCTTAGTAGATAATTTTGTCCAACAAGATTTATCAATTGTCCCACAGTGCGAAAGCCTTCTAGCTGCGCATTTCGGGGAAAATGAGGTCAAAGTTATGAAACCAAATGCTTCGAGAATCGCACATCGCTCTGGAGCACGTTCTGTTTCAAGGTTACCCATAATCCAAAAGACCCGCACGATTGCAACAAAGTAAAAGACTCAGTCACAAAACGGTTGCTAAAATCCCAGCGCATAACAACAGTTGGGTTTTAATTGACTCCACTCAAATCTGATGCCAGCTCGGGCGGCGCGGCGGCCTCTGTCTGGAACGTGCCCAAATCAAAGGTGACAGATCAGTTTGTGCACTATGCATAGGTAGCACTGCTAATTTCTAATCTGAATTCTAATGCCGCCCATTTCGATGCAGTTCGGCTGACGGCGGCGGCGACCACACAATTCCGATGAACCGAATTTGTCACGTGCAGTCGCAGTCAGCTTCATTCTGATGCAAATTATGCGATTTTATTAGCAGCAAAGGCGTGCATATATTGGCTCTGTTTTTCTATACTGGGAAATAGAGAATGCGCCGCTAGCGTCGTCGTCTTCATCGTTGTCGTCGCAAACTGCGTGTGCCGTGCTTTGGCTTTGAAGAATCTGAAACAGGAACCGAAAAAGATCAAATTACCGAAAGCCGCTCGTGCCTCAGATGGTTTGCGTTGCGCTCCACCTTCGGGGTGTTCCCTTTAGCAGGAACGGGGCTTCAGGTTGGCACACTAATTACAGGTTTCGCAGATGGTGTCAAATGTGACGGGACTACCTGATTGTGTGCGTACCAATGTTAAGGGTTAGGCTTTGCTTCATCAAGAACAGAACATGCTGGTGATGTAAATTATTATTAACTCGTTAGCTATAAATACATATTGTCGTTGACGTTATACGTCGAGCATTTGCCAAATGTTTAAAAAAGATTTTTTACAAACTATGTCAAAGGGCTCAATAATTCACAAGGCGATAGAAAGAATTTTGAACCTTTACAAGCTTTTGAAAGCTTTTTTTCTTCGGATCGTTGGATCCTTGGCATGCTTAAGATGTCTAGGATGTTCCACGAGGGATACAAGAGGGTTGGGTCGTTGCTGGTGTGAGGCAAGGATGTATAATATCACCGCTACTGTTCCTCATCGTAAATGACTTCGAACTGGCTGATGACGTTGCTCTCCTAGCTCAACGGCACTCTGATGTGCAGAGCAAGCTCGATGATCTTGCCAATCGCTCCTCAGCGACAGGTCTTACCATCAACGTCAACAAGACCAAATCATTGGATGTAAACACAGTCAACCCTTACAGCCTTACGGTAGCTGGGAAATCAGTGGAGAATGTTGAAAGCTTCCAATATCTTGGTAGCCAAATGGCGGCCGATGGCGACACCAAGTTCGACATAGGGGCACGGATCAAGAAGGCAAGGGTTGCTTTTGCGAGTTTAAGAAATGTATGGAAAAGCAACCAGATCAGTCGACGCACCAAAATTCGAATTTTTAACTTGAACAAACCCAAAAAGTGAAAGACAAAAACAGCTTTATTCATTGTTAGTAGAGCAATTTGTTACAATTTGAACAAAGAAGGATGTTTGTATAAATTTAAAAAACAATTGCGAGAGATGCGGTGGAACCACAGAATAGCTTTTAAGAAACATTTCGAAAAGTTTTGTAATTTTTGCTAGGTTAAAGTATGGATATGTATAATTTGTTAATAGTTTGTAATATGAATGTATGTTAACGGATGTATAACAAAAATGGATAAATAAATGTAGTTATATTAAAAAAAAAAAAACATGAAATCTGTGCTGCTATACGCCAGTGAAACCTAGTATGTATCAGCGGAGAACACGCAACGGCTGCAGGTCTTCATCAATGCGGTAGCGGTATAAAGTTTGTGCATGGTGGCCTCACCATTGGATCTCCAACGTGGAGCTCCATCGTCGATGTCATCAAAAGCCGATAGCGACAGAAATTCGAGAGTGAAAGTGGAGCTGGGTCGGCCACACTCTACGCAGGGGCTGAAACGAAATCTGCAAACAAGCGTTATACTGGAACCCAGCAGGACATCGCAACAGAGGCAGACCCAGAGGCTCATGGCGGCGCAGCCTCAATAACGAAATCAAGTAAGTCGACTGAAATTTGACCTGGCCACAGGTCCAGGCGATGGCTGACAATCGCCCAGGATGGAAATCTTTCAATTCGGCCCTCTGCACCACCGTGGGTGCCCAGGACTGAAAAGTAAAGTAAGTATACCATGTTGAAGGCTAGGTTTGGAACGATATGGGAGACCCTTAAATTGCCGAATTTCTCAAAGTTTCATATTTTGCAGTTCCAGTTTTTGGTCTGACATGATACAAAAATCTCGGCAAAATGTTATTGCAACCATAAAAAATTGCAATTACACGCTTTCAACGGTCACCCAAACTAAAATTCTTGAAGTCTTCGCACTCACGAACCTTGTGTCCTGGTTTTTCATAAATTGGGCATGGTTTTCCTGGGTACTGCTTTGTTTCGAGACCGCTGGATCGATGACGTTCATCTTCGAAATCCTGCGTGCTGCAAGAGGAATGAGCGTTCACCAACAACTTTCCTTTGCCCTTCTTCTTCTCTGAATTACCATGAGTTACATAAGATGGTTGAAAAAAAGTAACGTCGCTCGCAAGTAACCACTAATTGAGCCATATAGTCACCAAAGGCCCCAAGGTCGACCACTGGGCACTTTTGCTTGAAGAGCGCCCAGTCCAACTTGATGTTGGCCGGTAATTTACCCACCAGCTCCTGCAGTAGGGCTGGATTGTAAAAGTGGGCCTGCTGACCGGCCGCACGTAGATGCCCGCACAGAGTCGTGGAGTCGTGATGATCATGGGGACAGCCGACGATTCCAGAAGGAGGCTCCTCACTGATTCAAGGGCGTTTCCTTTGAGACTTCGTTGCAGACGCATCAAGTTCTCGTCGTGTGAAAATCCACAAAGTTGGGTTGTGTTCTGGAAGCAGCTCATGAACAACGGCCACTCGACAGGATCGCTCGAAAAATTCGGAAGTTCTTTGGGAACGGTGTGTCTGGCGGCGAGTTGATGAGTCGTCGGAGAACTAATCAACGGCTGAGATGCTGGTGCAGTTGTCAGGTTGTAATCGAACGGCGAGACCGCTGATGGTAGACTACTGATTACAGCACCTGTTGACGCTATCGGCATTTGAGTACTTTGGACCGTATATACTTGGGGCACCGAAGGCATACTGGACGACAAAACAAGCGGATAATCGGCGAAACGCACTGAGGGGGCTGTTGCAGGGCGGACATGGGGAGTACTCTTATGCAACGGATTGAAGAGGAATGCATCATGACGAGAATGGGGGGATTGCATGGTTCGGTCACAGGGAAATTAGTGTGTTCTATTAATGGTGTACGCTTTGGTACGTTAAATGTCCCATGGCTTTGCAATGGCCTTATTTGGTTGGCAATATAATTAGAGCACGTTTGACTCACCGAAATACTGGCTGCTGACGTCTGCTGTCCACTGGGTGATGGTTCGAGGCCGGACATTTGCACCGGCTGGCTACCGGTGGGCTCCAATGCTACCTGGGAGTGACCTCGGGTGCCTACTGAGCTTGACATCATGGCGCAAATCTCCTGCTGTTCCGGACAAACGCTGAACGCCAACCTTCGTTAATTGTCGCTTTGCATCGGCTCGCTTGCTGCTAACGTTCCACCTGGAGCGAAGTTTGTCTTGGATGGAACTAGCTGCACTCCACTAAACTTCCGTTGAATTTCCTGAAGGTTCACCGCGATCTGTGTTTTTGGAAGGGGTTGAGGTACTTCTGGTAGGTCCCAAGTTAGGCTCCAGTCCAACGGATCCTGCACTTGAACCTGCGGTAGTGCATTGCCTACGTGAGGTTCCCCAATAGAACACGAAGATTGCCACCTCGTCGCATCTTGGTTAGCTGCCGCAATTCTGCAAAGTGACGTAAGCGACATTGATAGTTTTGGCCCATTTTGTGGTTATTATGCATAAAACTCTTGCACATCCTCTAAGTTTCTTTCCATAGATGATAGATTACGATTAGATCTTGCATTCTAATACAGCAGGATTACCACAGTGTTATTTTTACCCCAGATATTATATATAATATACCAAAAAATATCGGCATTTTCAATGGACGTAAGCGCCAGAAATTTGCAGAATTACGACAGTTAGGTGGCTGACTCGGATTAAGTCCGAACATGAGTTCGGCAGACTGCCCTGACTTTGGTGTAGAAGCTGCAGCAACCTTTGTTGGCACTGATAGGCTGGGCGTGAAGACTGATCCTGTCCGTGACGTTACACCAGCGGGGATTTCATCGCACCCGATGCCGGACTCCATAGTTGTGACAGGTTTGTCCTGCAGCCACTGATGGACCTTTTCAATGCTCGACATTGAACGACGGCTGCTTGCATGATCATCTTCGAGCAGCTCTGCGTGCATAAGGTCATACTTTTTCTTCAGGTATTCCTTTTCACGCCGGAGTCTGTCCTCAGCCGCTTTCTCTTGCAAGCGGGTTTCTTCCTCGAGTCGTTGTAGTTTTAACTGAACCCTGGCTCGAGCAGTAGAACTCGACGATTTCCGCGAATTCGACCGAGGAGGCGGTAGAGTCCGCCGTTGGCTACGAACACACACTATGCGTTAGTGTCGTACACGGCCGATACATCGATCAACCATAGCACACGCGGAATGGATGGAACGAAGGCACTCACAGCAGCGCTCAATTTTATCATCGGTGACGATCGGTTGACCGCATGTAAAATTGAATCGGGCCGCCGCCATCGCACTTCTCCGCTACCACATGTTGATAGAAGCAATCGTGAAATGAAAATCTAAAAGTTTTGTTGCGACAGGTGATGGTTTTCGGACCGTCCAAAGAGCAAAAACTCGCTTTTTTGGTGGAATTCGCTTTTAGCTGTTGTAAATCAAATTTAATTCATTAATTTTAAGTATTAACATAGTTCATAAGTTGTAGTTTGCATGAATAGTTTTTAAGTTTTAACTCTCTATTAAGCTGCATGTTATTTTAATACATTTTAGTCCAATAACTTACATTTTCAGTCCTTTCTCTGTGTAATCCTGTCCAACAAATTCTAAATCCTAAATTCTGCTTCTTCTATCGAACTAACTGTGTTAGGTCCAGCGCTCTCTATCGTGCGGTGTCTGCCTGAATACTAATTGTGTGTCCGTGTGCAATTGGTTATCATCATTGTTATTCGTTCTTGCATCCGCTGAGTGCCGGGGGAAAGTCGGGTACTATGGCTCCGTCCTGAACACTACAAATCTAGTACTACACCGATTTGTCCTACATATTGCTATAAATACTGTAAAAACTTATGGAATTGGATTATAAATTCAATTCACGAAAAATTTTGATTTCGTAGATAAAATGATTTCAAATTTTCAGTAAGAATACTCGAATACCATACGTTTTCAAAAGAATTCCAAATTTATGAGAGACAGGCTTATGACCAGTCTGACCACGATCATGATACAACCACGATTTAAAATTAATTGTTGAAAGTGAATTTCATTGAAAATCGCCCTAAAATTTCAAATCGCTCAAACTATCAATTCTCTCTTTGAAACATACTATATCTTCAGAATGGTTGGTACCGCTTAGATGGGTATTTTATTTTGTTAATAGCGGTTTTAGATGCACCGTGTGTTCGATTATAGAGTTCTGTGGAGTCCAAAGTAAGCTCGATTTCCTGCCACAATGCGTCTCTGAATTTCTCTGCTTGGTGTCGTTGCCAGTGATCACCAGTGTGCCCAAATACACTAGAACCTCTTTTTATGCAGGTGAAATGTGTGTATCTTATTAAATTTTATGCCCAGCAAAAAAAAAAAAAAGAGGGAGAGCTATTCAGAACTATTGCGAAAAATAAAATATGATAATGACGGTGATTGTGGCAACGGCGGCCATGGGGCGTTCATAGGGGATGCAAAAGGAGGTAGCAAAGGCATTTCAGGGGGTCCCAGGAGATTTCAGCGTGGTAGCAGGAGCTCTCAGGGGTGGAAGGAGGTTTTATAGTCCGCTCAGGGAGATTCTCAGGTGCATTGAAATGCGTCTCAGGGGGTCACAAGGGGTTCCAAGGGGTTTCCATTAGATCTCAGAGGCGTTGCAGGGGCTCTCGGTGGCGTTACATACGATACGACGGGATTTCAGGGGGATTCCGGAGGCATTTCAGAAAGTTTTGGAGGATTTTTGTCGGGTTTCAGAGGCGTTACGGGTTTGGTTTTTGGAAATTTCGGAGGATCTCAGGTGCCTTACATGGCTCCAAAAGATTAGAAGTCAAGTGGTATCTTTGGCATCATTTTAAAACACAGAAATCTTTGCAGTAGCTGGCACCACTGATCATGGAGATTCAAATATGGCTCAATGTCACAGATCTGGTGTGGGATAGGCCATTCGAATATTAGACAACGTTATATTTCACCTCAATGTACTGCACACATTGTTTCACATTGTGATACATAAATTATGTAATTGCTGACAACACTGCTTATGACAATGATTTTATTGCCCTTTTCCGGCTATACCAGTCGGCTAGTATGTCTGAAATAGACGTAAAAACTTGAAGTATTTTTAGGCAAAGTACGTTTAATTGGCAAATTGAGAGATAAATTTGTGAAAAAATTACCACTTGTTTTGGTGGGATTCGAACTCACGACTCCGTTATCGCTAGTCCGGCGCTTTAACCAACTAAGCTACAGAACAAGTTACAACTCTGCAGAATAGAAAGTCAAACTGGATTCGAAGCACCACCCTAAACCGGGTCCGTCTTTCACAACTTTATCTCTCTTTCGGCTCTTAGATGCCAATCTCCCGCACTCTCGCGGCCTACGAACGACAAGTGTGCGCGTATTGTTTTTAGAATGTTGATATTGAAGCTCGACTGACACATACTTCGTAACCAACCATATGATCGGTGCAAACTCAGTATGCGTTGAGTGCTCAACGCGGACGGACGCACGGCCTTCCAACTGCGCTAGAGAGAGCCCTTTGCCATCATGTACTTTGTCTTCGACACATCAATGACTAATCCGATTCGCCTGGCTTCTCTCTTTAGTCCGATGTACGTTATCGCCATCGTCTCACATTTTCGAGCTATAATATCAATACCATCAGCGAAACCAAGCAGCTGAACGGACTTCGTGAAAATCGTATCACTCGTGTTAATCCCCGCTCTCCTTATTACACCTTCTAACGCAATGTTGAACAGCAAGCACGAAAGACCATCACCTTGCCGTAACCCTCTGCGAGATTCGAAGGGACTCGAGAGTGTACCTGATACTCAAACTACGCACATCACTCGATCCATCGTCGCCTTGATCAATCGTATCAGTTTATCCGGGAATCCGTATTCGTGCATAATCTGCCATAGCTGTTCTCGATCGATTGTATCATACGCTGATTTGCTGACAACACTGGACCATGCAGATTTAGATAAAACTCCAAATCTTAGATTCGGTGTGCAATAGGCAATTCGAATATTCGACATTATCATAGTAAACCTCAAAAGCAGTTCTTTGTTTTACATTGCTACACAAAAACATGTATTATTTTTGGCAACACTGATCATACAGATTAAAATATACCTTCATATCTCTGATATGATGTGAGGTAGACAATTCAAATGTTCGACAATGTTATAGTGCACCTCAAGTATAGTATATTATTTCACATTGTGACAATTGGTTTAAAACTAAAGCCGGTGGGCAAAATTTCGTAAAAAACATTTCAGGGAGAATTCCTGAAGTAGTTTCCAAAGACCCCTGAAGTTATCATTGATTTGTTCTTGGAAGGAATATTGAAATAATGTTTAAAAAAAATCTGAGTTGAAACCATGGATGAATACCTTTAGGAATTGTGGGAAAATATTGAAAAATCAAACCTCTCAGCTTAATATTGTGGAAGTGCTTACAAAACCCTATGCGAAGAGCAGGATTTGTACAAATGGGTATGATACGCCAAGAAGAAGAAAAAGAACATCCTGAAAAATCCCAGAAGGAATCCATAGAGAAATTACTGACAAAATTCTCCGCAGAATAAACAATCTGGCATACTAAGGAGGTTGCAGGTAAATTACGTCACGCTTTCAGAGAGAAAATAAGGGGTGCGTTCATAAAACTGTAACAATCCATGCAAATATTTTGGAGAAGATCCAATAAGGATCGAAACGTTGGAAATAGAAATTATATAGTCGTTCTTGATCCCCAAATAGATTGAAACGTCACAAAAATACAATGAAAATGACAATTGGTATGTTTGTGTGATATACATAACACAGCGCAACATGTTTTTTGTCTCAAGAGCAAACTTATGTGTCACTGACAGATTTTGGGCCGCTGAATCTGAATCCGGGCTCAGATTTACTCCAGCACGTCACAATTTTGAGCAATACCTCAACTTATAGAGCATAATATGCGATTTTGGGCTTTTTAACGGCCAGCCATTAAGCATGGACTTTTTTAGCAATCGAAAGGTAAATTGGTCAATTAACATCTATATTAACGACTCATGCAAAATATTTCGTTTTACCAAATCGAATTTGAAAGAAAATTCGCTGACAAATGTGTTTGGGTTATCTGCTTCTTTTTGCAAATAAGCCAAGCCAGGATAAACAAATGCAGTGTGATTCGATGCTTCGTTCGTCAGATTTGTGCCTTTAAA
This sequence comes from Aedes albopictus, assembly GCF_035046485.1. Classification (NCBI taxonomy): domain Eukaryota; kingdom Metazoa; phylum Arthropoda; class Insecta; order Diptera; family Culicidae; genus Aedes; species Aedes albopictus. The sequence goes on from NC_085136.1 coordinate 91,602,002, forward strand.
ATATGTATGATAAATTGAAATGAGATTTCTTGATGTTTCTTCTCACTGATTTCAGAAAAATGTTTCCAAGATAATTATACATGGTGTTTGGGTATCTGAAGCGGAAAAGTGCTTAAATATCAGCCACAGTCTGAGTGGCTCTGAACTCTATAGGGTAAATGTACCAATAGTGGTGCTATTAGTAGCTCCTCGTAGTAAAATAATTGAATAAAATTGACAACACCACAAAATAAAAATTCTGAAAACGTTAATCGGTAGTTTTTCATCTAAATTTGCTAGGAAAAATGTAAAAACCATTGTTTCTTTCAGTTTTTGCTAATAAATCACTTGCACCAACTATAGGTACACGGTTCCTATTATGAAGGTAAAATTTAACATTGGTTCCTATAGTGGCGCATCCCATTGAATTCTTATGGGATCCACCACTATAGGAACACTACCTCCACTATAGGTGCAAAGGAGCAAAAAAATTAAGGAAAATAATTGTTTAAAATAGGTTTTTCGGCAAATCCTGAACACAAAACTGAATTAATGTTATTAATGAGTTATGATGCATCTATTAAAAATGTCATTTGCAAGCTTTTTGGTCGAAATAGTGCTAAATTGGTTATACCACCACTATTGGTACTACCTCCACTAAGGGAGCTTTTACCCTAATAGATTTTATTTGAAAAATAAATTCAGCCATAAGTAGGAATGCTAAGCATTGTAAACCAGTTTTATAATTTAAGTTTTTGAGCAAAATTGAAGTTAAAAGAAAATAAAATTCTAACATGAACTGAACATTGAACATCCTCCAAGTCAGCAAACCTAATAGAGCGAAACCTTGAGCAAAAACAAACCATAACCAAGCGAAGCAACTTCCGTTTGTTTGGTCGCTTGCCGACCGGTTGCCGTACATTACTTCTGGTTGATCGCGCTCGTGCGAGCGGAACTTGGCGATTTTTTCATTGATTTTCAACCCAAGAAGGAAAATAAAAATATCAACCCAAACGTAAAGCCGGGCAACGGCAGTAGTATTCGAGCTGCTTTGGCTGTTCCACTCGGAACACGGAACAGACGGAGGACGACGTGCACATTATCGTCTCGAATTACAGCAACTTCGGCCGGGTATCGTCCATCCATGCTTTCTGGGGTCTTGCAATGACAGGGGGTGTCAAATGTAAATTCAACGCTCGTAGCGTTTTCAAGTTAAAAGAGTGTATAGTCGAAACAGTAAGAGCTTGGGTATTTAACAAGACTATGCTATGGTTTAGATCTCCTGGTTTGACTCCTTGTTACGTCGTAGCTATTATTGCTATTTAAAATAAGAATTTACCCAATTTCCTAGGGCGTAGATTACCTTTACATATTCCTGCCACATGATAAACGAATGCAACAATGGTAGATACCATCACGGAAACTCCGACGTTTCACTCCAATTTGGGAACTACTGTGCTACCGTCCCAACGCGATCAGAGAGAAGAGTGTCACGTTTTCTTGTTGTTCGTTTCTCGCATTTCTGCATATACACATCGCACCGTCGTTGTCCGTCCCCTTCCTCGCGCAACACGATGAACGGTGGGATGTCCTCCTTACAGATCCTTTGTCCTGCACCGAACACCGCGTGCAAACCCAAAGAAGCCAGAGGAAGTCGCAACAGGATCCTTCCTAGCTGCTGAGTTTTTGCTATTTGTTTACATACGTGCTGTGGCGGCGGCGGCGGCAGCCGCGTCGAGGATACGATGACGAATACGGTTCCTCCAGGAGAGCGTTGCGGTATGCACATTAAACCACTTAAGGGAGCGGATCCAGCACTCTCGGGAGACAATGCCGAGTTCCTCGAATCCTCGCGTCGCCGTGTCGTCCTTTGGCCAGGGCGGATCCTAGAGCGACCACATTTCGGGATTTGTTGTTCTTGTTAATTGTGCCGGACGTGAACACTTTGCTTGTTTTTCGGCGGACGGGGTGTTTTACCGGGAAGGCGTTGTCGTCACAGACGTGTCCCCAGGGTGCCTTATTAGCGATCGTGATAAATGACCAAGCGCCACATGTGCGCCGCGGACAGGACCTTCGCATGTGCATATGCTGTGCTGTGTTGTATTGTCCGAGGAAAGGCGCCACTTCTGGGAAGATTTGGACAATTTTTCATCCATGTTTTGCCAGCAAATTGACACTTAAGTTTGGGATTTCGACGAGCACGAGTTGTTTCATACAAGTGGTGTACGTGATTTATGATTCTAACTAAATGGAAACATTGTCAGCAGAAACACAAAACAGTTGAATACGTTTTGAACATCTAGTCACTGGTAGAGACTGGTAGTCCTCTGATCTACCAATAAATAAACGGCAAATTGTGGACAGGCCTTAAGTTTATGTATTGCTTCGAATATTTTTCGAGAAATTGCTGCTCCAGGAATTCTTTCATAAACACTTCCAAGGATTTTTCTTGAGATGTCTCAATAAATTTCTCAAAAGATTCTTCTTAGAACTAGTCCACGGGTTTCTTCTGGAATTTTCAAGGTTTTTTACCAATAATTCTTGCAGGGGTATTAAAAGAATATCCTTCAAAGATTGCTTCACAACAACAAACATGAATTCCCTCAGAAATGTCTATAAGAATTTAATCGGGGATTCTATCAAAATTTCCTCCAGGAACTTTTCTTGGGGATTTCTCAAATAATTTTTGAAGACATTTATAGAGAATTTCTAGATGCAATTTATCTCAGAGCCTCCCAAGGAGCTTCTCCTGCTATCCCTCCAGAGATTCCTTAAAAATATCGTTCCAGCAGAAATTCTTCAATTTTTTGCAAGATTCCATCCAGCAATTCAGAAAATCCGGCAAGAATTTCTTAAAAAAAATCCTGGAAAGAAATCTGAAGGCATCCATAGAGCAGTTTTTGCAAAAATCTTGTTAGAAGTTCTTGCAAGGAAGTTGGGAAGGAAAGGAAATCCTGCAAAAGTCTCTGAATTATGTAGGAGTTCCTTCACAGAGATTCCATCAGGAGCTCTTGCAAAAACTGCTCTATGAATGCCTTCAGATTTGTTGCCAGGATTTTTTTCAGAAATGCTTGCTGAAATCCATGAAAAATTACTCAGGCCTTGATTCTAAAACTCCTCCACGAATAATTGCTGGGCATTTCTTCAAAAAATACTTACTTGGCTTTCATTCCTGGGCACCCACGGTGGTGCAGGGGGCCGAAATGAAAAATTTCCATCGTGGGCGATTGCCAGCCATCGCCTGGACCTGTGGACAGGTCAAATTTCTGTCGTCTTGATTGATATCGTTATTGAGGCAGCGCCGCCATGAGCCTCTGGGTCTGCCTCTGCTGCGATGTCCTGCTGGGTTCCAGTCTAACGCTTGTTTGCAGAATTCGTTTCCGCCCCTGCGTAGAGTGTGGCCGACCCACCTCCACTTTCGCTCCCAAATTTCTGTCGCTATCGGCTTTTGATGACATCGACGATAGAGCTCCACGTTGGAAATCCAATTGTGAGGCCACCATGCACGAATTATATACCGCAGGCATCTATTGATGAATACCTGCAGCCGTTGAGTGATCTCCACTGATACACACCAGGTTTCAATGACGTAGAGCAGCACTGATTTCACGTTCAGTTAAAAATTAAGGTTTTGGAGCGTCTACTAATCCGGTTGTTTTTCCAACCATTTCTTAAACTCGGAAAAGCAGCCCTCGCCTTCTTGATCCGTGCACCTATGTCGATCTTGGTGACACCGTTGTGCACGAAAATGCCCAGTACTTTGCTTCAATGAGGCCGATGATTTTCTCAGGGAGACCCTTATGCCTGAGGTCTTCCCGCATGTTTCCGTGATTGAGACGGTCGAAAGCTTTTTCTTATACAATGAACACCAGGTAGAGAGACTCTTGGAATTCATTGATTTGCTCCAGATTGATACGGAGCGTGACAATATGGTCCACACAGGATCGTCCGGCACGGAATCCTGCTTGCTGCCGTCGGAGAGTTGCGTCAATCTTCTCCTGTATCCGGTTCAAAATCACTTTCCAGAGGACTTTGAGAACGATACACAGTAACATGATGCCCCGCCAATTATCGCATACATTCAGGTCATCCTTCTTGGGTGCCTTTACTGAGACGCCTTGTATCCAGTTGGCCAGATATGTAGCGGTTTCCCATATGTTGCAGAATAATTGATGCAGTAGTTGTGCGGATACTACGGGGTCAGCTTTGGGGATTTCAGCTGATATGCGATTGACCCCTGGGCCTCTGTTCGATTTTATGCTCCAAAAAATCCTCTAGCAAATTCTCAAGTGATTCTTCTAGATGTTCCTTCTGATATTACTCCAAGGAATGCTCCACAAATTCATTTAAATATTTATTCAAATCTTTATCCTTCAGGAGGGTTTCTAGAGCTTTATTCCTTGGCACTTCTCAAGGTGTTTTAAGAAATAATTCTAGAAGTATCGTGGGAGTGTCCAGTTAGTCTTGTGAATAAGGCGTTGGATCGTCAATCCGGAGACGGCGGGTTCGTTTTACTTCCCCCTGGGCGTATTGTATCTTTGTACTTGCCACACAATACACGGATTCATGCAATGACAGGCAAAGAATGAAGGGCTTAATAACTGTGGAAGTGCTCAAAGAACACTAAGTTGACGTGAAGCAGACCAAGTTCCAGTGAGAACGTAGAGCTACACCCTACACATAAGAAGAAGAATAAGTACATGTAGAGGGATCTACAGCTCTTTCAGATGTTTCTTTGGGGATTCCTTCCTCAGTGATACCCAAGAGAATTGCTCCTGGGCTTCAGTTTTCAAAAAAATTAGCAGGACCTTCTCTCATATTTTGAGAAATTGTACAAGAAATTCTTCCATGCATTTCTGCTGAGGAATATCCAGCAACTCATTCAGCAACTGCTTAAAAACCTATCAGGGATTCCTTCATAAAGGTGGTCGTTAGAAATTTCTGCAGGAATCCTCAGAAACTACTACATACAGAAATTTCTTACGAAATTTCTTCTAGAAGTTTCTAAATTATTATAAGTATTCCTCGAAAAGTTTCCGATGGATTCAGTTTATTGAATTCCTTCAGAAATATCTCAGGGAGCTCCTTGAGGAACAATAGCTATTGATGATATCTCTTGCTGAAATTTACGAAATTCTTAAAGTATTGAAAGAGTCCCTGGAGTTAGTTCTAAAGAAATCCCTGAAAAATTTATATAAGGAATTTATGAAGAGGAGGAGTTACGAAGAGAATCCCTGTAGCAATTCTAAAAAAATCTTCAGTCTACTTTCTGTAAAAAAATCATGATGATGGTTTTGAAGAAATCCTAGGGAAATTTCAGAAAGAATCTCAGGAGGAATTATTGGAGACAAACATATTCCCAATGAATCCCCTGGGAATTCTCCAAAAATTTTGTGGAAAATATCTGTACGAATTCCTGTACCACTGGAATATTTTCTAAAAAAAGCTACCTGAAAGAATTTTTCAAACCACCTTTGAAAGAACTTTTTAAGGCGAAACTGGAAGCATTTCCTCATTTTTTTTGGTTTTAGATTTTTCATTAAATAACGAAGCAATATTTTCAAACTCGGTTTTCGTGCACATGTAGAGTATGGATCAGGGTATCTTCTGATTTTTTAAGCGGTAGAAAATGCTTTTCGTTTTTGCAGAAAACATTTTTGAACAAAATTTCATTAAAAAATGGTTTCTGAAAAAACGAAAAACATTTTCTACCGCTTAAAAATTCAGAAGATACCATGATCCATACTCTACATGTGCACGAAAACCGATTTTGAAAATATTGCTTCGTTATTTAATAAAAAAATCAAAAACCAAAAAAATGAGGAAATGCTTCCAGTTTCGCCTTAATGCGGAGATCAACGAGCCTGTAAATAAGGAACTGTAAAACTTCTCGATCCCTGGAGAAACTTCTGATTCCTTCAGAAGCATTTTTAAGGACACTCTTGAAGAATTTCTGGAGTAATCTCAGGAGAATTTTCAGAAGTATTTCATAAAAAAACTTTCTTAACGAATTCTTGGTAGAGTTGAAAATGATTATTTATGCAACGAGTTGCAAAAAGCTGATTTTTTCAGCACGAGTCATATATTTGTCCAACTAAGCTTGCCGAGTTGGATAAATAATAAGAGTGCTGAAAAATGCGAGTTTTGCAACGAATTTGATTTGCGTAATTTTCATAATGCAACTCAAACGAGTTGCATAATGAACATTATGCAACTGTTTTTCATTATGCAACGCTTTCTAGTTGCATAATGAACGGGTACAGAAAGGTAGGTCAATATGATACTGAAATGAGTAGTTTAAAATAGAATTTATTATACTAAGTTGCATAAAAAATCTTAATAGCAAGCCATGGAAAGGTTTCTTAACGATTATCTGGGAGAAGTTTTAAAGAATCATTTATAAATTTTATGAATGAAGTTCTGTAGTAACATCTGGAGAAATCCATAGCACAATTCTGAAAGGAATTCATAGGAAATTTTCTAAAGGAATCTGTGGAGAAATTTCTGGAGGATTTGCTATAGCAATGTATTGATGATTTTGGAGAATTTTCTGAAGAAATCCACGAGAAAGTTTTGGAAGGAATCTTCTTCTTCTTCTTTATGGCTCTACGTTCCCACTAGAACTTGGCCGGCTTCTCTTTATGAGCACTTCCACAGTTATTATTTGAAGGGGTTTCTTTGCCTGTCATTGCATGAATTTGTATATTGTGAGGCAAGTATAGTGATACACTTTGCCCAGGAACATTTTCCTGACCGGAACGGGAATCGAACCCTCCGTCTCCGGACTGGTGATCCATAGCCCAAACCTCTAGGTTAACGGGAGACCTGAGCAGAAGGAATCTATGGAAGAATTTATAAAACTGTTCTTAGTTGTTTAAGTTCTTATTTCCTAAATAATTCTATGAGTTTTTCAAAAAGGCCGTTACAAATATTTATTTCACTTTTTGTCCTACCACTGTCTCGTTGGTCGAGAGGGGGATAAAAATAATTAAGTATTTAATATGAAAAATATTTAAAACTCCTCGGATTTGTTAAAGAATTTTTGCCAAGACCCGATATTTTGATAAATATTTTTTTTATCTGCCCCCTGAAAATGCAAAATCCATCCAAAAATTTTTGAAGGGGGGGGGGGGGGGGTAGACAAAAAGTGAAAATAAAATTTGTATCAGCCTTAATCTTCGGAATAATTCTTAGAGAAACCTCAGAAGGATCTCTGGTAGAATATAGAATATAGACTCCATAGGAAACTTTTTAGGCATTGAAATTATTGGAGTTATTTTTAAAGGAATCCCTGGAAAATTTTCTTAGCAAAGCAAATGATAAATTTTTGAAAAATTCCGTAAATGGCTTTCTAATATTTTGAAGGGTCTCTGGAAGCACTCCTCCCAAGTAACAATTTTGATTTTATCGAAGTTTTTTAGCGATTCAAAAACCCTAACCATAAAACCATTGATGCCGACTTGAAAATACTCTCGAGCTCCCTTATTCCTCCAGAAGTCCACGGTCTGGCTAGTTGACCTAGCCTTATTATAATCTACAGGACTTCGTATGCAAACCGGCTTAGGATTTCGGGTTGTATCATAGTTTTATCAACCTTCTAAATAAAACCGTATTCTGACTTGTTAAGTATTTGTTTTGATTATTTTTCACTATCAATGTTCGATCGTTAGAATAAATTATCCTTGGTTGTTTATCCAGCCATGAATTGGAAAGATACCGATCTGGAATTGAGATTTGATTTCCTATTTAATATGTGTTAGGAGACATGCCACGGGAAATTTGTGGTGAATGTGACGGTGATAATGACAAAAAATAAGTGCGCCACACAAACTGTGCATTAATAGGAAGTTAAATGCATTAAATATACTCGGTGGAATTGGGCGTGAAAAAAGGTTTTTTCAACATAGCGGAGTTTCAAAAACATTATGTAATTTTTCTGAAAATATATAATATGACGGAAACGTGTTGAATCGTTAAGTTTGATCTTAAGCGCTGTACGTGAAATCATAAAATTGAGTAATGATTTTTCTGTATTCACATAAATTATCCCGGCTAGGCGACATATTTTTCTGATAAAACTCTGTGATCCTGATGATTTCTCCATTAGGGCTAACCCTCCTTTGGTGGTTATAACTGAGCTTATGATAGAACTAACGGTCTTATCACAACATTTCTTGGTCTATGATACGGCTACGAAATATTTTGTTGGTTCTAAGCGTTGCCTCACAGTTTTGTTTATTTGTTTACAAGAAGAAATCTCTCCGACAACAACCGCAAATGCAAGTTTTATTGAAGTGTCATATAATTAGTGATAAAACCAATTCATGACCACTTGCAAGTCTTTAAACGATGATGTTTATAGCAGAAGTTATATGATAGTTTTATGGAATGCCAAAGATGCAAAATAAAAAAACTACCACATAAAACTAATATAGAACAACTAACTTTTTCACATGCTCGTATAAAATCAGGATTAAACATGAATAAATCTTCAAGACATGCTGATTGTTACTTGGGCTGGGTGCATTTCTAAAGGATTTCACCTGTTCATCGACTTCAAAGCGACAAACGACAGTATCGACCGCGCAGATTGCGAGCATCAGGTGTGACCAAGGATGTAGAACAGCAGCCGCGAACCGTGTATTATGGAGAAATATTGTTGATTGTTTTTATCTTGAATTTAATGTAAAACTAAATAAATGAATGAAAGAATGTTGCGTTGCGTTGTAATGGAGTAATTCGTAGATTGCATACTGAAAGTTGTCATGTTAAAACTTTAATACTCCTATTCTAATTGCTTATGGAATGTTGTTTAGGAAGAAACAGCTATCCAATCAGAGGTTGAAGTAAAAAAGACATGAAAACTTTCACTGCCGGCCACGCCCATCTTCTCCGTTACGAGGAAAGGAAAAGATGTGATGATATGACACCTACTTTATGAAAGGCCAGCGACTCACCGGCGCCCCCATAGGTGTCAATGAGTTGGATATTAGGAATGGGTTGATTGGGGATTCACTATAAGCGAGTGATGCGGCAAGATTCAGATTGTGTAAGTGTATTTGAGTTGATCATGGAGATGTGTTGATGTGAGTGTTAGTGATTTTTTAACACCATCGCGTTGCAACGTTGGGAGTGACATAGCTAAGAAATTTGTCACTCCATGGGCCTTTTTGATTCCGGGATGGGGCACATTTTGTACCATGTGTCCTGGCTAACAAGCCAAGGCTTAAGGCGAAAGTGGATTCATTTCCTCACTTTTTGGTTTTTGATTTTTTATAAAATAACGAAGCAATATTTTCAAAATCGGTTTTCGTGCACATGTAGAGTATGGATCAAGGTATCTCCTGAATTTATTTCAGGTTGAAAATGTTTTTCGTTTTTGCAGAAACCATTTTTAAAAAAAATTTTATAAAAAAATGGTTTCTGCAAAAACGAAAAACATTTTCAACCTCAAAAAAATCAGGAGATACCTTGATCCATACTCTACATGTGTACGAAAACCGATTTTGAAAATATTGCTTCGTTATTTTATAAAAAATCAAACACCAAAAAAAATGAGAAAAAGCTTCCTGTTTCGCCTTAAGCGCCATTGATCGCTCTCTGAAACGATAAGAAACACGTTATGTGGATGGGAAGGGATAATAGGGAAGGGATGATATCTATTTATCGAGATGCTAACGACTCACCGACGCTCTCGTAAATAGAAAGGAGAAGGGATTTTGGTACGGGAAAGGTCGGGTTGGATTAAATTATGGGACTAATAAATGAATGAAAGAATGTGTTCAGAATATCTAACTTTTTATTGTATAATCTAAATGTATGCTACACATATATCGAAACGGTGTTTTTAAGAATTTCCGTTGCGGTGATCACGATATCTTAAGGACATGGTATCTGGACGATTGTGGTAGATATGCAATTCCGTCTGCTGTAACAAATCAGGGAGAATGTGTTGTAAGAAGGTGCTACAAATGGTCATGTTTTGTGAGGCGGCAAAATCGATCCATCGTAGACAGCCCAAGACTCCCGAATGGTTAAATAGTTCTTTTAGCTATCATGTTGAATTTCATCGTAGTACGTTTAGTTATTAAAGCTTGTAGGTAGAACTTAGCTAAGGTGCCCCTGACCAAAACTGTGGCTACGCCCTTGACGGTGGGCAGGACATATTGCAAAAACGACGTACAACAACCCTGCAATGTTGTTGTTAGCTACTAATTCGATTGGCACAAAAAGGCGTGGAGCGCAGAGAGCATGATGGGCGGACCAGGTGGAGCCCCAAGTAGCACACTTGCAGTCGATCGATGATGGTAGGACTCATTGACGACATGCTTAACCCACGAGCGCTCGCGCTGTTGTATTTTGTACAACACGTTGAAAAAATCTCGCTTTATGTACTCAGCATTAGCGTGGTGCTGACGTAGGTAGTCAACCGCGCGAGTTACGGAAGGTTAAGGGATGCCAGTGCAGTGCAGTGTTTCAAAAGACATACCTTGGCTAAGGGCGGTAGGTTTCTCGATGATTATCGGGGTGGCCACGAGGCTTCGAGGCTCCATCAAGGCCGGCCATAAGCGTTAGTTCCGGGGTCTCCGACGCTGCCCAGCTGGCAGGTATTAGCCAGTGGTCTTCGGAGGTTTGCGGGATATCCGCCGATGCGTGGCTCACAGGTGCTCGCTGACGTGTTTCACGAATTTTCTTCCGCTGCTGCGAGTCCCATTGTGGCACTCGCTGACGAGCCACGCAGATTCAGCCACTACTGCGAGGTTTACCGTTACTTGCAGGTGGTTTTTGAAGGAACGAATAGTTTTCCGCCGCTGCCCAGTTCGTACAATTTTTGTGGATTATTGGAACTTCGTGGATCGGAGGTTTTTCACCGCGGGCACCGCGGTAGTCTGCACGTGAGCAGCAGGGTGATTTGCCTGTTTTTCAGTGGTCGAAAGCTGATCGCGCTATGCCCCGAACAGCACGAGAATGGAGGCTTGTAACTGAGAACTTCCGCTGCCAATGACCATGTTGCATGCTATTCTTTCGAGTTATACTGCTATAGAAAATAGTGGCGTCATCACTTAATTCATCATTCCTTTTTCGGCCAAACGGCGTTCGGCCAAATGGCCGGACACCTTTTTTTAATGCTTCCTGGGTTTTCGTCAATGATTTTCTCAAGAATTCCTTGTTGGATTTATTCAGAGCTTCCTTCTGGGATGTGTTAGTTGATTTTGATTGTTTTTTCAGGATTTTTTTCCGGGATTCCTTTAAATATTTTTTCATGGATTGCTCCATTGATTCTACAGGAGTTTCTCCAGGGATTACTTTGGGGACTTTGACAAGGATTGCTCCAGGATTTTTCTGGAAACCCCCTTGGAATTCTTTCTGTGATTCATTTAGGGAAGTTTCTCGCACAATTTTTTCAGAGATATTTTCCCGGGATTCCTTTATCTCCGGTGAGTCTTTTAGAGATTTCACCCAGGATTCCTTGTAGGTTCTTCTTCGGACAAATCCTGTGATTCTATCAGGAAGTGGAGCCTCGTAGCCGTGCGTTAGGGTCAGCAAGCTTCTAATGCTATGGGGTGAGGATTCTTCCAAGTTTAATTCTTGCATTCATTCAGGTTTTCCTACATAGATTCATTGAATGATACTTTTGCGGATTCTTTCTGGAGTTCTGTTCTGGCATTTCTTGATTGATTTCTCACAGTATTCCTTTTGAAATTCCCACTGAGTTCTCCTCAAGGATTCAGGGATTTGATCAGGAAGGGATTCCGCAGCATTTCAGAGACCAACCCGAATTTCCTTCATTGATTTCTCTTGAAAATTTTCCATGGGTTTCTTCCGGCATATTTCTCCAAGATTCTTTCAGCGAATTCCCCGGGAATCCTTTCAAGATCTTTTCCAGGATTCCTTCATGATTCCCTATAGGGTCTCTTTAAGGATTTCTTCATAGATTCCTCCTTTCAGAAATTCTTTCTGGAATTCCGTTAGGATTTTTTTTTTGCTCTATTGACTTCTCCCGGGATTGATTCTCGCAGGGCATCTTTCCGGAACTCGTTGTGGTTTGTTTTCAGATGTACAACAAGGACGGCTCCCGGGATTCCTTCAATTATTTCTCCCGGGTTTACTTCTGAGATTTTTTTCACGGATTGCATCAAGGATACCTCCAGGTTGCTTTGTGGGTGTTGTGATATATATATTTTGATATTTTTTCAAGGGCTACATTCAAGGATTCTTTCCGGAATTTATTTTTTTTGTATCCCAAGTTTTCTTTGAAGTGATTCATTCGTGGATTGTTTGACGGATTATTCCTGTTTTTTCTCTTGTGATTCCTTCTGGGATTTCTTATCGAATTATTATTTCAGGCTTCCGTTGTGGATCCGTCTTGTATCCTTTCAAGGATTCCTTCAGAATTTTATTTCGTCATTGCTTCATTGATTTATCTCGATATTTCTCAGGGATTTCTCCTGGGATTCTTGTTATGATTCTTTCGGAGTTCCTTTAGGTATTTCTTCAGAGACACTTTCCACGATTCTTCAAAGATTTCTCCAGAGATTCCTTCAATGATTTCTACAGTGATTTCCACAGAAATTTCAGCAGGGATTCCTCTAGGATTGTATCAAAAATCTCTCCCTTGATTTTCCCATACGAATTCCGATTTGCTTACCATATTTACAGTAATATAGCGGTAATCTGATATAAACCAATGAGCTTCCTCACAGACAAGTGAGACAAGTTTTTGAAGTATTCCAAACTAAATAAGACTTCATTAATCTGATATATAGTTGATAATTTATTTGATAATTTTCTAATGTCTTGTACTGTTCATGTTTCATGCAGTTTATGCTTCAGCAGTTTATACAATTATAAAAATATTGATCTTAAATATAGTCCTATTTCAACCTGCTCACAATTATTCCCTCAGTTTTACTTAGAAGATTCCATTTTTTTCCCCAAAATATTGAATTGAGTTTTGAATTTTGGATTCCCATCAAAACACGTCAAGAAAATTTTTGTTTAAATTTAAAAAAAAAAAGTTTTCTCTGAAATGTGTTCATAAATATCAAGAATGTATTATATATTCTACCACGAATTCTTTCCAAATAGTTCTCTAGAAATTTTTCGAACAACAAATGAAGCAGTTGAAAAACTTTCTGTCGGAATTCTGCTCCAAATTTCAGGGATTGGACAAGATATCTCTAACAATACTTGTGAATAGTTTTATGTTCTCAATTTTATTTTGATGAACTTACTGAAAAAACTCTTATGGCTTTGCCGAAAAACTTCTTACAATCAGTTACACTTATTCAAATCAAATGATAAAGAATGGCATTTGAATTTGTATTAAACATCGATTTCATTGTGGTTAAATTTTTGAATTTAAACCTATGGCGGAGCCACTGTGTAGTGGATCTCTGAATGTACTTGGTGAGTATGTAGTTCATTTAAAATAATGCGGCGTTTTTTTTTTATTTCGTCATGAGGGTATTCCAAAAAATCAAAGTTTTTTGGAAGCATTGGGATATCATTATTAATATTAATCCTTTACTTTACATGTACGGGAAAAACAACAATAATGTTTCGCCTCACTTTACCTAGGGTATAACTTTTTGACCAGGCGTCGGATTACTTTGCGGTCTTTGACAAAGTAGTTTGACATATAGTCACCTACAAAGATTCAATAACCTGAGCGCTCAACAAAGTGGAGGAATGGCGTATCAATTCAGAATCGTCCCAGGGAATTTTCGGTGGGTTCCATGGGGCCTTAGGGGAGTTTCAAGGGGTCTCAGTGGGTTCAAAGAAAGGGTTCCAGTGCGTTTCAGAAAGTTCTGGCGGAACTAGGAAATCTCAAGGGATTCCCAGTAGATTTTAGGGGGTATTAAGAAATCTCAAGAGCGTTTAAGGAAGTCTCATGAGTATCTAAGGAGGCCTTAGGGGCGTTTTAGGGGATCCCAGAAGTGTCAAGAGAGAAGTCGGAGGACTCAAAGGGGATTCAGGGGTCTCACGGTGTTTCAGTGGATCTCAAGCGTCTCTGAAGGGTGCTTCGGGGGTTTCAGGGGTGTTCCAGAGGGTATCAGGGCCGGTCTCAGGGATGCTCCACGGAGCACTTCAGGGAAATTTCAAGAGCACTTCAGGCGATCTCAGGGTCATTCAAGGGGTTCTCAGATGCGTTTCAGGGTGTCTCAGTGGCATTCAAGGAGATCTCAGTGTCAAGTCCGGGGGCATCAGGGAGTCTCAGGAGGTTCCAGGGGGCTACACAAAATTTCCTGAATGTTCTGATGAAAATATAAAACCCAAGACCACAAAAACGTGAAAAAACTTAAATAATTGCATCAAACTAAATAGGGTAATTGTTCCCTTCGTTGTGGTAGTACCTAATGTTGCGGTAGTGGCAATTGAGCACTTTTTCGACTGAAATGTTACCAAAAGGCATTTTTAATAGATGTATTATGCTTAAATTATTATGTGATTGCAACATTTGTGTGCTTAAGATTTGCCCAAAACCCTATTTTGAAAAAATATTTTTCTTAAAATTTTTGCTGCTGTGTTCCTATTGTTGCGGTAGTGTTCCTAATGTTGCGGTATCCCATATGATTTCAATGAGATACCGCAACAATAGGAACCAACATTAAATTTTACCTCCACAATAGGAACAGTGTGCCTAATGTTGTGGTACGCGATTTATGATCGAAAACAGGCAGAAACGATAGTTTTTATATTTTTCCAAGCAGATTTGGATAGAAAACTACCTACTAACGTTTTGCAACCCTTCATTAGATGGTACGATCATTGTTTTTAAAATAAATTTACCTTAATACCATAACGATGGGCACACTTACCCTATTGCATCTAAACACAATTTGGTCCCTTCAACAATTTTTTCCATAAAACTGCAATTTAATAGCTTACAAACAAAAAAAAATAAGTTTAACATCGGTCAACTGGTTCACAAGTTATGATTTTTTTTTTTGAAATTTTGAGGTTTCAAAAACCATGATTTTTAGGACCATCCTATCTGAAAATTGGTCACTCTAATGACGAAACAAAAAAAATATGTTCGATGAACTACAAGCCCACCAAGTTTCACTACAATCGGAGTTTCACTATATCGTTTTCGTATGGAATGGCTGTATAGCAAAATTTTGATTTTTTCGGAGTACATATTTGCAAAAAAAAGTTAAATACTTTGTGAACATGTTCAAAATAATTGCTGTTTATGTTCGGCCATTATTTTCACTATTGTTTACCTATCATTCTTATTTATAACCTCGACGGATGTTGTCTGAATAGCGTACGATTTTTTTTTCTCATTCATGGTAGAGCAGAATTTCAATTTGTTCACTCTGCTATTATTTTGAATGTTTTCGTAGTGCCCAACGTTTTTGCAGGTGCTCCAAAAAATCAAAACTTTGCTATAATGAAATTGACCATATTTGTATTTCACTATCAAATTTTCAACTTCATCGGTCATTTGACTACTGTGCCGACAACACCCCTCGGTGAAGTTACACAAAGGTTTGTATGAAAATAGGCTTTCACTGCCATTTTTATGAACACAGCCGTACATGAAGGTCTCAAGGAGTTTAAACGGCTTCAGAGGGTTTCAGGGGGATTCGGGGGTCTTTTAGGGATTATCTGCAGTTCTCATCCCAAATAACATTTTGATGACTAATAATTAGTCTTGTAGAGGTTTAGTGAACTTCCATAAATCCTTATACCTTTATTATTTATTCTATGATGGTTCTAAGAACCTCTTAACTGAACTTTAACTGAAAATGTTACTTTGGATGGGATTTTAGAGAGATCAGAGGTTTCAAAGGGATTCCAAACGACTTGGAGGCATTCCAGGGGGTCTCAGAGGTTTGTCAGAGGGTTCTCTTAAAATGTTTCTGAAATCCCTAAAACCCCATGAGGTACCCCAGAAACTCCCCTGAACATTTCTTGAAGCACCCTTAAAACGTTCCAGAAACCCTCTGAAATGCTTCGAAACGCCTCTGAAACCCATTGCTTTTCTTCTTGGTGAATGGTCCCTACTGGGACAAAGCCTGCGAGCATTTCCATAGTTATTAAATGAGAGCTTCACTGCCAATGACCATTTTGCATGAAATATATCGTTTGTTTCGATTCAGAAAAGTTCTTGGACTGACCGGTAGTCGAACCCGTCACCCTTAGCATGGTCCTATTGAATACCCAAGCCTCTACAGCTGTGGTTGTATGGGCCCTCGTTTAAATTCCCTTCAAATGTCCCTGAATTTCCCGTAATACCATTGAAACGTAAATGGAACCAGTAGTTAGTAATTATATCTATCCTGGAGGTTCGCTCCCAGCCCTGCTTGTGTGCCATATCGCCGTTCGTTAGCGTTCGTTCAATGCACGCTATCAAAGCAAGTGAACTAGGATCTTTTTTCAAACGTGACCCGATTCCAAATCAAAGGAAAGAATGCGTCTTACAGTCCCAAATCGATCGACTTTGTTTGAAGGAATATTCTGTTTCTTAAAGTTTTGTAAAGGAGCTCAATGGAATATTAAGAAAAAGAACAAGGCAACGGTTCAGGTCCTGTTAGAGTAATTTTCTTATTTTCTTCTTCTGCCTTCGTCCCATTCCATCTTCCTTAAGAGGAATCAGAATTGTAACGGATTTTTTCTCTCTTTGGCTTAAAATTCCCAGTAGAATTGCATGCACAACTGTGTTGGTGCCGCCGCGTCGTACTTGAAACGGACATAAGTAACGACTCGACGGCAGGATCTCTCTGTCCTGCTGCTACCTATAGCTTCTGTTTCGGATCCACTCGATGTCACAACACAATGGTCTGAGACGGGTGAGTCGCTCGATTGTAGACACTTTTGGTGCGATGTAAACAAACACTTGATAATCACGTCCCGATGCTGTATTTATAGCCGATGACTGGACTAGAATCGATGAGATCGTCAAATTGGGAGCAGATAATTTTCTGGATTGAATGGCAATTTCGAGAGAACCATCGATCATCGAGAAGCAACATTCGTTTTAAAACTTAATCAGACCGAGATAATATTATGATTCAGGATTCTATTAACGCGTAAATCATAAAAAAATCATAAGCATTCTTTGACAGGATATACCTACGAGTGAAGCAGGCAAACATTGGCGTATCTAGGATTTTTTTCCTAGGGGGTGCCTAGAAGGTGCCAGATTCAGTGGCTTCCAGGTTGTTTTGTTTTTTTTTTGTAAAGGAAAAATACCGATCCACCCTAAATTTCTTGGTAATTAGTAATGTAATGATTTAACACTTTCTCCGTCACGTGATTCAAACCTCAAACTTGATAACTTAATTGCGTATAATACATGGAGTTTGCATTTTGATTTTGAACTTAACAATCATCGCGACAACCACTTTGTTTTGTGAAATGAAAACAATCAGGTTCGTAAGAATACATTTTCAGAGCAATTATTAGAAGTGTAAATCTCGGAAACTGTAAAATATCCACAAATTTGCGTGCAACTTGTATTCATCGTGACATACTCTTTGTTTTAGCATAATAACAACCCTCAATAAAATAGTTTTCAAGAACATTTGCGAGAGTTATAAATACTTAAAATTGCAAAATCATAATACATATTTGCATTTTTGATTTTTGGTTTGACCACAACATTTATGGCGACAGCGTTGTTGTTTCATTAGTTGCAACACTACCACGTGGACATGAACATACTCTAACAGAGAAATTGTGAGTATGATTCTTAAAACTACAAAATTTGGATTCGATTATTCTGACTCTGAGTACCGTTCTGAAGCTTCACGAACATATTATCAATCCAGTTCAAACCTGGAATTTGGTGCGATCGAACTTCGATTCTTCTCTTCGGGATTCTGATGCTCGCACCAAATTATGATTTCGACTGGATTGATAATATAACTGGTGAACAGAATGGCGCATAAAGCTGAAATTTTGACTTACGTAAAACCAACATTGTAGTAATCAGTCAGCTCCGTACATTCAGATAATCGGGTCTGGTTTATAATTTGTGTTCTCGGCAAAATATTCTTTTGGTAATTCCTCAGGGGAACATTTCCGGCAATTTATTTGGAAATTGTTTTGCAATTTGTTTCAATTGAGACTTCTTTTGGAAATCTCTCAGTAATTTCTTTAGATATGGCAAATTTCTTCGTATCCCCTTCAGCAATTTCTTTTATAATTTATTTGGTAATATGTTTGGAATTCGACTAAGCACATTTCACGCATCCTTTGGAAATTTCTTAGGCAATACCGTTAGGAGTTTATTTGTTTTTTTTTTTTATTTTATTGAAAATGTTTTCTCGGGAGTTCCTCGCCAATTTTTGGTAGTGTTTCAAGCATTGTTTTGTTAATGTCAGCCATTTCATTGATATTTGCTTTTTAAAATTCTCTAATTACTCTTCAGGCAATTTCTTAGGGAAATCTTTTAGTAAAACTTTTGGTAATTAATTCAACAATGACTATGGAAACTTCCTCACATTTTTTAAAAAAGTCTTCGGCAAGCCATTCTCCTTTTTTTGGGGTTTTCGTCAATCGAAAACTCCTTCGGAAATTCTTTCATAAATTGCTTCTATAATTTTTCTTTAGACAACTTCTTCAGTAAGTATGTAAGGAATTCCTGCTGCAGATGATTTTGGAATATCTTCGGCTATTCCAGTAGTGTTACTTGGATTGAAAAATTTATTTGGTATTTTCATCAGCAATTCCTTTGGAAATTTTGGAAACTTCAATTATAACTTTGATAACTTCTTCGGTGATTCCTTTGGAAATCGATATGCCGAATTTTCTTCAGAAATTCCTTTGATGCTACACCCACGGGACACGATACGAGAACGTACACAACACGTATTGTTCTTACAAACGATTTAAAGGGTTTTTAATTTACCTTTTAAGCCGACCGGTTTCGGGCTCGATGCAGCCCATCGACGGGACGATGTCCGACTAATTACGTAGAGTCGCTCACACATATTCGTACTTTACACAGTACACGTCGAGATGAGATAAAATGTTACTGTATTTTCAGCTTCGTCAAATGGAAGAGTGGTCATAATATTGGCGCATCATCTTCATTCATCAGCGGAGAGTCGGCAGTAGCGATGAACATTGATTCCCAAGCATTTAAATGTGATGTTTTTCTTACATTTTTCAATAGTTTGGCCTGCTCCCAATCCACTGTGTGTTCTTCAGTCAAAGCATGTACAGTAGTGTGGGTCATCGGAAGTGTTTTCTCAGATCAAAGCTTTTTTGGTTCCGTTTCGGGTCCTGAGTATCTGTGCAAAATTTGAGCACGATCGGTTGCGTCTACACTTTGCGCATTGCAATTGAAATTTGTATGGGATTTTGTATGGGAAAACATACTTTTTTGCATTTTAGCCCTAAGTTGAAAAATTTTGTCTGAAACTTTTTAACCGATACGGTAAAATGATAGCCTAGGATGTTCTGAAGAACTTTGTTGAAGACCGCAAAGCGATCCGATGCTTGTAAAAATAGTTATAACCAACGAACCGCATGCATGTGTTTATGTTTTAACATGTAAAGGAATAACAATAGCAACAAAATCATGATGTTTCGCCAAGCAATGCCAACGCTATAACTTTTTTCATAAGCATCAGATCACTTCGCGGTCTTCGACAAAGTTTTTCAGGACACCCTAGGCTATGTTTTCACTTTAACGGTTACACGGTTTTAGAAAAAATCGAGCTTGTTATGAGAGAAATGCAAAAAAGTGTGTTTTCCCATGTAAAACCCCATACAAACTTCAAACGCGATGCGCAAAACGTAGACATAACCGATCGTGCCCAAATTTTGCACACTTATTTGGGACCTAAAATGGGATCAAAAAAGCTTTGATCTGATGGGATACCATTGAATTTTTCACTTTTCCATATAAACGATGACCCACTCTAATGTACAGCTACACTCGATTCGTTCGGTCTACCGTTCTCCACCGCATTTTTATGTTCACGCAGGCGAACTTTCAATTTGCGGCGAGTTTGTCCGATGTACACGGCTGCGCAATCTTTACAGGGAATTTGGTAGATTCCTGATTTTTCCTCAGCCGGAATCTTATCCTTAAGATTGCACAACAAATCCTTTAGCGTATTTTGGCTTTTGTACACAACGTGAAGTCCATGATGCTTCAGAGTGTTCTGAACCGAATTGGACAATTTGGGGTAGAAAGGCAGGCTGACCCTCCGGACTTCTTCTTTCTCGGGTTGTAATGTTGTTGCATTCCTTCTATGCTTCTTCCGTTCGTGTTTCCGGAGAATTTTGTCCACAAATTCTTTATCGTATCCGTTTAGCTCTGCCGCCCTGTGGATTCTACTTCTTTCTTCCAGGAAGTCCTCTTTTTCCATTGGTATGCTGAGAAGACGATGGGCCATGGAGTGAAACGCGGCTTGTTTTTGCGCTCCAAAGTGATAGGAATCCGACGTTATATAGCGATCGGTGGACGTGGGTTTACGGTAGATTGCAAACTTTAATCTGTTATCCTCTTTCCTAGTAATCATTAGGTCCAGGAATGGCAGTTTTCCGTCTGTTTCTCTCTCCACAGTGAACTTTATAGTTGCGTGCCGTGAATTAAGCAAATCAAGGGTTTGTTGCAAGTAGCGTTCTTTTACTGCCGCAAGAGTAGTGGTAGTGGTCATAGGTAGTGGACGTACCGATACATTTGCTCCAAACAAGGGGGCTATTTTTCAGTGAAATTGCTGTGCGTTAAATCAACGTTTTCATTTTTCTGATAATTGATTGCCGGGAAAAGTGAATTTTATGGAATGTTAATTGTATCAGTTATAATTCGTGTATAATATTGCAAAAAAAATATTTGCCCATATTGATCCATTTTCTAATGGCGGATGGAAGAATTCGATATTTAGTGTCTGTGGTCCACTACAGAGAAATTGCATGAACTCAGTTGTCACACATGTTTAATTAATTTGTGTTAATATGCCTTTTTTAGTGAAGGTGCTGCCTGGTAGTAGGTTAAAACGAGTGAGAAAATTGCTTCAGTATGGGAAATATACTGCTGTGGGAATGAATTCGAGCTTGCTCGGCGCCCATGTTGTGGTCGTTTTGATGATCATTTTCCTCAGTGCCGCTGTAATCCAATTATCAACGGTGAGATCTGGATGCGTGCCAATGTTTTCATGCATGTAACGTTCTGCTGGTAAGTCATAGTGCTACTTTCAGCTTGGAGATCCCTAGGATCCGCAAGTAAGTAAATTAAAAAAATGCATCAAATCGTGTGCATATCTGGAGTGTAATTTATTGCATAATTCATTTGCACTTTGATGTGTATGTTTGTCGCTTAGGGCGCTCATTTTTCGCTCTCCAAGAGAACGTTTTGCACTTTTGAATGAATATTCAACTCATCATACTCGATGGTGCCATAGTAGTTTGATTGTATAGTGCTAAAGAGTCATTCCTCGAGGTGGTATCTCATTTAGACTACTTTCGCACACTTTGGTATGGTGATTTTGCATGTATTGAACTTGCAAGCAGAGCTTTCGGGGCTTATACAAATAACTTAACTTATAAGAATGCCAGTATTCAAACACAATACAATACACGACTTCTGTATTGGTTTGTCCTTCTTCTGGGGTAGAGAAGGTTTTGAGAGTGAAACTCTTTCTTTCTTCTGGTGGATTCCATCGAGTCGACATCGTTAGTTCCTTTTTTTACCAAGCAGAAATTATCTGTGCGTTTTCTTTTCCTATCAAATTGCAAACGGTTAGAAAAAGAATTTCCGGATCAAGGATGCAGTGTGCTGAAACAACAGTGTCTAGTGAGGTTGTGAATGCAGAATCTCAGCTTTCAAAAACTGGCGATTCTAGTGAAGCAGGATCATGCTCGTTAGCCTTGTCGTCTTCCACTGCGGCCGGCTTAGAAGATGGTGTTGTATTGCCACGTGGTAATGTTGTGCAAGCTAACGCATTGGGAATGGAGACAACTAATGCGGAGCCAACATCTCAATCATCACCATCATCTGATGTTCCGCATGGAACTCCGAGGGACAAATGGCGTTTTCAAGTTAGGCTTGAAAATGGCCAGTTCACGACTGCGTTAAAAGACGCACTTTTGAGGGACCTGAATATGTGCCTATATTCATCAGCTGGTTCTTCGTTCATCCCTAGTTTTATGGGGTGTGGTCTGCGGTTCGGTGTTGTCTGGTTTTCTCCGGACGATGAACGCAGCTACAATTGGTTAATTGAAAAGCTTTCAGCGATCAACGAAAAAGCTGGTGAATTCAGGTTCACAATTGAACCCTTTGCATAAGCCTCCCTTGGGATTCCAAGGAAGGGTTGCGTGATGCGAATGTTTTAAAGCGTCTCAAATTCCAGAATCCAAACATTTCGACAGATCGCTGGAAGGTTTTCAAATCCAAAATTTCTAACAACAAAAAATTGTTGTTTTGCAGTATCGATGATACTTCGCTGAATCTTTTGCAGCAGCAAAATTTTCGTTTGAACTACGGGTTCAGTAAGGTACAGGTAGATGTACTTCTCCAGAAAAATTCTGGCAAACCTTCTAAAATCTAATTTTAGATAGTAATTTGCTCAAACTGAGCCCCATATATAACGATGTAATTTCATTGTTTCTTGAACTACAGGTTCCATTTTTTTTTTGGTTTGACCAAGTTTGTCTATTGCTACTGTAAAGTAGCTCAATCTGCCGTATAGCGGTTCATTCAGTAACATTTGCTCTAGATGTTCTGGTTATTACACACATTTTCTCCATCTTTTACTCTATCTCCTTCCTCCTAAATCCACCCTTTCCCTTTTTCCGTTCAGGTAAATGATGATTATGGCTGTAAGTTTGGCGAGGCACAAATCTCCCAACAGTAGGAGAACGTGCCGCCTGAGCCGATGTTCTGATACCTGATCTTTCCTAGTAATCATTAGGTCCAGGAATGGCAGTTTTCCGTCTGTTTCTCTCTCCACAGTGAACTTTATAGTTGCGTGCCGTGAATTAAGCAAATCAAGGGTTTGTTGCAAGTAGCGTTCTTTTACTGCCGCAAAAACGTCATCCACATACCTTCTCCAAAGTCGCTCATAAAAATATCAGCCAGAAACGGGGAAAGCTTGTTACCCATACTGAGACCGAACGTTTGCTTATAGAATTTTCCTCTAAATGAGAAAAAATTCTGGTTCATGCACGTTTTGGCCACCAAGAGATAAGCTTCAATTTGGTTCGGTGGAATTCGACATCGTTCCAAATGTCTTTGGAAGCTTAACAAGGCATCAGCAACTGGAACATTCGGGAAAAGGGCCGTCACATCAAAAGACACTAGAACTTCACCACGCCTCGCTTCGAAGTCCTTTGGTTGCTCTACCAGTTCAACGGAGTTTCTAACGCTTGCTCCATGAACTATCGGATACCTTTTCAACTCCTCTACCAACCACGCGGCCATTTTCTCAGTAGGTGTGGAGATATTAGACGAAATCGGACGCATCGCTACAGGGTTTTTATGAATTTTGGGGAGACAGTAGGTTCCTTTGATGCTGTCGGAAAATTCTTTAAGAATTTCTTAGAATTTTTTTTTCGTGAATGTGGAAATTTTTATAGAATATATTTTGGCAATTTATTTTGAGATTGGGTTTGGGCAATTTCTTTAAAAAGCCTTAATATTTTCTTCCGGAATTCCTCTGGTAATGTTTCTGGCAATCGCTTTGGGAATTTGTCAGGATGGTTTTCGTGAATTTCATAGGGGTTTCTTTGAGCAAGTCCAGTTGAGAATTGCTGAATTTCCAGTTCAGCAATTTTCAGAAGCAATATATATAATCACAATTAAATCATACAGTAATCATGGTAAAATTGCCTGAGAAAATTGCAAAACAACTGAAAAAGAAATTGCTTCAAATTTTCAGAGGAATAGCCATTGAAGTTGAAGAAAAACAATCCAAAGAAATTGCTGATTAAAAACTACCACAGAAATTAAAAAAAAACAGCCTTGCCGAAGGAACCCTCTAAGAAATTGCCATACTGTGGTCAAGCGATAACGGAGTCGTGTGTTCGATTCCCACCAGAAAGCGTTTTTTTACAAATTCATCTCTCAATTTGTCAACTAGCAACATTCGGTGCCTTCTAATCAATCAGTTTTTACCGTTTATTCCTATGGGATATCACTAGAGATTTGTCTAGTAATACCTCCTAGGATTTCTCTGAAAATTCCAACTATTCTCAAAATTCGTTAAGGAATTCCTACAGAGATTTCTATTGGGATTCCATCAGCTGGAATTCTTTGAAGAATGCCAAGAGGAGTTCCAGAAGTAATACCATGATTAGTTTCTAGAGTAATCCATGATTAAAAACTCAAGAGGAATTCTTGGATGAGTATTTGGAAAAATCCCTAAAAAAATCAAAATCATATTTGGAAATATCCTGAAGTCAAGAGGAGTTCCTGGAGGAATCCAATGAGAAATATTTGGAGAAATCCCAGGAAAAAACCCTTTAGGATTTCCAGGAGGAAACACCAAAGATACTTCTGCAAGGGTGTCAGGCCATTCGGCCGAAGGTCATTAGGCCGAATGGTCATTAGGCCGAATGGTCATTAGGCCGAATGGTCATCAGGCCGAATGGTCATTGGGTCTTCTTCTTGCCGTTACGTCCCCACTGAGACAAAGCCTACTTCTCAGCTTCTATGAACACTTCAACAGTTATTAACTGAGAACTTCCTTTGCAAATGAACATTTTGCATGTGTGTATCGTGTAAAACACGAAGATACTTTATTGATGCTGATATTTTACCCATGAATTTTTCTTTCTTTTAAATATAGGCTGTTCTTTCTAGTATCATTGCTAAAATAGTTTTTGGCGCTGAAACTGCTGATATTCAATTCATAAATTTTTCCTTCTTTAAAACATAGGCTATTCTTTCTAGTTTCATTGTTATACTAGTTTTTGGCAAAAATTGTTGGGAAAGGTAAAAACAACGGCTAACTTTCAATTCGTCCTGATGACCATTCGACCTAATGACCATTCGGCCTAATGACCATTCGGCCTAATGACCATTCGGCCTAATGACCTTCGGCCTAATGGCCTTCGGCCTAATGACCCAGCATATTCTGCAAGGCTCCTAGGAAGATTTCCTTGAAAATTCCCAGCAAGTTTTTGAAGCAATCCCTGGTGAAATTCATAGAAAAACCCCTAGAAGAATTCCGGGATGTTTTATAGTAAGTATTTCTGGAGGAGTCCTAAGAGGAATTGCTGGAAGAATTACAGCAGAAATAGCTTGAGAAATCCATCCACTCCTGGAGGAAGGCCTGGAAAAAAATCATGAGAAAATTATGAGAGAATCTTTGGATAAAAAATCTTGGATAAACATTCCTGGAGGAGAGCTTCTGAAGAAATCACAGAAAAATCTCAGGAGGTATTCTCAGAATGTATCATTGTAGAAATCTCAGCAGAAATCCTATGAGGAACTGCTGAAGTAAACTATACAGGAATTTCTAGAGAAACCTTATTAGGAATGCCTGGGGGAATCTTAAGGAAAAAGCCTTCGAAAACCTAGAGAAGTCCCTGCAAGAACCGGTAGAGGTATTCTGGAAGAATATATAAGGAAGGCCCTGAAGGAATTGCAGGAGGAATTTCTGAAAGATTCGCAGGAAGATATCCCGGACGAATTCCAGCCATTATGCTAGGATAAATTCATATATGATTCACTACAAGAATTTCTGGATATATCATAGTAAGAACTTCTGGAGGAATTCTTGGTTCTTGGTGGAGGTATTCTTGGAGGAAGGCCCAAAAGGAGTTTCTGAGAGAATTTCATGAGGAATTTCTGGATAAAACTTTGGATAAATCTCTAGAGGAATTCCTGGATGAGTCCTTGGAGAAAACTCTGGTAGAACAACCAAAAGAATTTCTGCAAGAATTCCAGGAAGATTACCTGGTAAGATTCCAGCACAAAAGCCAGGAGAAAGCTCTAGAAGAATTTCTGAAGTACCACAGTTGAAATTCATGGAAGAAGGTCAATAGAAGTTTTTGGAGAAATCCGCTGGTGGAATTTCTAGAGGATAAATCCTTGAAAAAATCTCTGGAAGAATCACCGAAGGGATTTTTAGATAAATCCCAGAGAGATTTTCCGGAAGAATTTCCAGAAGAACATCCCTAGTGGAATTCCTGAAGGTATCAGAGTGAGATTTTTTGAAGGAGTTCTAAGAGAAATTGCTGGAAGAATCTCAGCAGGAGTTGCTTGAGGAATCCTAGCCACAATTCCCGGAGGAAGGCCAATATAACCTCCAGGAGGAATTCCATGACAAAATTCTGGAAGAACCACTGAATAAAATCTCCAAAGGAATTCCTAGAAGAATCACCGAAGAAATTGCTCAATCTCTGCAGAAATTTCTTGTATGTGGGTGAAGTTTTAAATTTTAGGTGCCTGTCAAGGACAAATTCTAGGGGGTGCCAAATTTATTCTAGGGGGTGCCAGGCACCCCTGGAACCCCCCCTAGCTACGCCAATGCAGACAAAGGTTAGATTAGGAAATTTCGTAAACCACTTTATCAAAAATCAGCTGAAAATATAGCTGGAACTTTCTTTCACTGAAAAACATCATATTCTTACTTCACCAGATGGGTATTACTCAATTCAGCCCCAACCCTTCAACATGAATCAGTCTCATTCCTTCTCTCCGTAATTTCAACTCATTCATCATCTCTGCAGCCAGGACTCTGGTCAACTCCCCCTACACAAAGCCCTTGCCAACACCTACATCCTGTAGGTATGTACGTAGACGGAAATGAGCATTGACCCTTCCTTGCAAGTGCACTGGTATGGTTCCGAATCAAATAATGTTCATTTGTGGAACCGGTTTCACGTGGTTGGTTGCACATCACCCTTTGTCGAAAGTCCTTTAGCAGCGCGCGCACAGGACATGTCCGCGTCCGGCAGTAGTCGTAAATTGCTTTTGCGAGCGTTATTCATATCGTATGATGTAGTTTTGATGGCGAAATGATTACCAACTTCCGACCGACTAGAAATGCCGGGCTTTGACAGCGAGTTTTTCGGTTGAACCGCTTTTGCGCTCAATCGAGCATGGTATGAATGTGCGTTCGAGAAATTCCATAATTGAACATTTGTTCCAAACTCCCGCTGATTATAGGACGAAACCTCTAAATGACCTAGGATGGAAGTGATGCTGGTGGTGGTAATAAAATTTATGATTTAATAATAAACCCCAGAACGGGGGTCGAAAGGGTCCACGCCAATGAGACAGTCCCATATCAAAACATCTAGGAATCAAAGGGCACGGAGGGACCCGCAGAAAAAAAGGACTAAAAGGAGTATAAAGTTATCAAGATCGATATCACTGGAGCGTAGGATCGGGATATCGCTAGGATGCTGCTGTCCTAGAAGGTGCCTGCTATAGTAAAACCCGAGTTGATAGAGGTTGCTATGCTTACCTAAATGCTAGCGAGGCGGGTGATGTCGTACAAATTTATGGTCACGCTGCATTCCATCGATCCTGTTTGTTGTTTTCCGCGATCGGTCGATAACGATGTCATTGGAATATGATGGCTTGATCGTCGATTAATTCTTTGACATTTGACATTTTTTGTGATCTTCTTTTTCTTACTTACAGAATCTTCTTCTATGCCTAGTACAGTTCTATGCCCGAACAGTTTCAATGTGATTTACTAACAGCTTTTTGCAATTGAATATTTACGCAAAAATACGATGCTGAGAGTGTCTTGGTTCGTTTTATGGCAAGTCTAGGTAATCTAAAAATTAGGCATCATTATATTTTTATCAATTATTGATATTCTCCAGCTTTTGTAGCATTATATATTAACGAAGCATAGCCAAACTCTCCAATGGAGTTAGGAATTCAGTCTCAAGAAATATACTAGTAGGAATCTCGTGAGAAATCTCTAATAAAAAACCTCAGAATCATTCTAGGAAATAATGAAAGAACCCCAGGAGAGGTTTACGAAGGAATTCTGAAAGAATTCATGTAGTAATAATCTCGAAAAGATTTCCTGGAAGAATCTCGGAAGAAATTTCCAAATGAATCCCGAGAGAACATCGTATTCGAAATGGAGGAATCGATGGAAAAAATAATAAGTGAATCTATAAAAAAAAACCTCAAAGGAATCCCCAAATTAAAGCTCCTGGAAGAATACCGGAATCAATCTCGAGAGAAATCGATGATGGGATGCTGGGAAAAATATATGAAGCAATCCCGGATGGACTACTTGAAAATATTGTTCAATATGGATGGACTTCTTGAAATATATATTGAAGAAGCCCCTGGTAACGAAACTTGGGAGGAATTCATGAAGCCATCCCGGAAGGAAGCCCGAAAGGAATCCCATAAAAAATCCAGGAGAAAACCTACGTATGATTCTAAAGAAATTCGTTCATCAATCCCGCCACAGATAATATATGGAGGAATATCTGAAGGAAATCCTGAAGAAATCTCTGTGGGGAGTCCTGCTTGAATCTCTTAATGAAATTCTGCAGGATTTTGTGCAGAAATTTCCGGACATGTGGAAATTTTTCATTAAATCCTTAGAGCAATTTCTGAACAAATCACTGGTGGACTTTCTGAAGAAATACCTGAAAATTTTTTTAAAGAAATATATGGAAAATTTTCTGAACAAACAGAGCGAATTTAATAAAGAATCTTTGAAGTGTAGAATAAGCTTAGTGTTAAAATACACGCTAATAAAAGCAAGAAAAAAAACCCAAATTAATCCACCTAGTGGTGATAGTGCCTTTCTCGTCGAACATGTTCTCACAATCTTTCCGGTAACGTAAGTCCAAGTGTTTCTGAATCCGAATATTTTTATAGAAAAGCAAGCATTTTATCAGACATCTTTGAATTGACTTAAAACTTATTGATTGCACATAGTCCGACATTATGTTCAACGTATAAGCAGGGCTAAATAATATCAGACTACTCAGTTGACTGCTTGAGAACTTTGTTGAGCACCTTCACTAACACTGGAGGCTGATCAATATCAAGACGATACTAACAAGCTAAGCTATAACTCTTTACACAATCACAGATCACATTTTTTTGGGCTGTATCTTATTGACCGTTGAAAACAAGAGCGATAGGTAGTGAGTATAGTGCGACGTCTGTTTGTATGTGGGTTTAATTTGTAAGATTTTGTTCTCTTACACATATTTATCGCTTGCATTGGTTTTATTTACTCGTAGCTCCGGCGAAGCACCACACGCTGGTTGTGCAACCGTACCGGTAGTCTGTAATGTGGTGTGAGCCTATTTTCTAGTTAACCGTTCCTCGGGTCATTCAAAAAGCCGTGATGTAATA
Organism: Aedes albopictus; assembly: GCF_035046485.1. Classification (NCBI taxonomy): domain Eukaryota; kingdom Metazoa; phylum Arthropoda; class Insecta; order Diptera; family Culicidae; genus Aedes; species Aedes albopictus. Next base: position 91,631,241 of record NC_085136.1, read on the forward strand.
TGTTGCATGGTACATTTGGTTACTTTCGATGCGGTACCGGAACAGGTTCCGGAGCACACCGGGTCTCCCAAATATAGTCTGAGACTATTTCATTGCTAACGTTCATTAGGTTACCAAAAAAAACACGATTTGATTTATCTCATGCATGGGTGGGTATAGATCACTTTTACATTTGACCACTTCCAGTGGGACACCCAGAACTGGTTTCGGGACACTACCGGTTGTCTAAAATATGGTCTGAGGCTATGTTCTTACGAATCGATTATCGTGTATTCAAAAAAGCTGCTATTTGATGTACTGTCAAACACTTATTTGTGGATTTCGCCAGTTCCAGCGAGACACTCGAAAGTGGTTCCAGTACACTACCGGTAGTCTTAAAGTGGCCTGAGACTTTTCTTGCTGATCGTTCTGCGCGTCATCTAAAAAGCCGATATTTAATGCGCGGTGTGCATGCGTTTGGTTCCGTTCTACATTTGACCACTTCCGGCGGAGCATCTGGAACCGGTTTCGGCACAGTATTGGTTTTCCAAAGTGTGGTCCATGATTGTTTCTCTTGTTAACCGTTCATCAGGTTACCAAAACAGCTATTTATAGGGTTGGTTCTCCTTTACATTTGACCACTTCCGATGGAGCACCCTTAATCGGTGAGGAATACTACCGGTTGTTCCAAATATGGCCGGAAACTTTTTTTTTTGCCAAATCAAGATACCTGAACATATGGTCTGAGAATATTTTCCTGCTGACTGTTCATCAGGATATCAAAAAAGCCACTATTTGATATGTCGCATGTATGGGTTTGGTTAACTTTGAAACTTGGCCACCTCTGGCGGGACATCTGGAACCGGTTTCGGAACACTCAGGTTCCGATTTGTTCTGAGAATGCTTTCCTGCATACTGTTCATCTTGTTATCGAAAAAGCCGCGGTTTTATATGTCACATGCATGGTTTTAGTTCAATTTTATATTTGGCCACTTCCGGCGGGACACCCGGAACCGGTTCCGGAACACAACCGGTTCAAATATGGTCTGAGAATATTTTCCTGCTTACCTTTCATCAAAATGTAAAAAAGCCACTATTTGATATGTCGCATGCATGGGTTTGGTTAACTTTTATACTTGGCCACCTCCAGCGGGACATCTTGAACCGGTTCCGGAATACTACCGGTTCCGATATGGTCTGAAATTGTATTCCTTCTTACTGTTCATCAGGGTATCGAAAAAGCTGCGGTTTGATATGCCGCATGCATGGGTTTAGTGCACTTTTATGTTTGGCCGCTTCCGGTGGGACACCCGGAACCGGCTCCGGGACACTACCGGTTCAGATATGGTCTGAGACCATTTTTCTGCTTACCGTTCATCAAGTGATCGAAAATGCCGTAGTTTGATGTGTCGCATGGATGGGTTTGTAGCGTTTTCATATCTGGCCCCTTCTTGAAATACCGGTCCGGAACACCTAAATGGCCATAACTCCGGAACGGCTGGACCGATCCGAACCATTTTCAATAGGAAACAATGGGACCAGATTCCGCGTCGAATGAACCATCGGTCATTAAAATCGGTTGAGGTTTAGTTCAAAAAAGTGATGTGACCTTTTTTGTACACAGACATACATACACACATACACACACACATACACACATACACATACATACACACATACAGACATTTGCTCAATTCGTCGAACTGAGTTGATTGGTATATGTGATTCGACCCTCCGAGCTTTCTATCAAAAAGTCGTTTTTGGAGTGAACATATAGCCTTTCCAGTACACTTAGTGTACGAGAAAGGCAAAAAGAATCTATGAAAAATGTCCATAGAAATTCTTCTAGAAAGTTCTAAATGTAACCTTGAAAAAAAAAATGCACAAGATTTTCTAACGAACCCCCCAAAGAATTTATAACCTTCCACATTGACACAGAAGGAACCCATAGAAACCTACCTTGAAGATTTTATGAAAACAAAATCAGGAAGGAATATCTGAAGGAGTCGCTTTAGATATATTCTAAAGAACTCTTGGAAGGGATTTTTTTTTAATAAAATCGCCAAAGGAGTTGCTCTAAAAAACTTTGGTAGATTTTAAAGCCAAATTCTTGGAGTAATCTATTACCGAATTACTTTCAGAAGAAATCCATAGAAGATTTTTTTGTTTTTTTAGAGGAACCTCACAATGCATTTTTGAAGAAATCTATAAAAAAAAATAAGAGCCTTTAAAAGAAATTTAAAGCCTTGGATAAATTTCTGGAGGAACTTATGGAATTTTTGAAAGTAAATTCTGAAAGAATCTGAAAAAAATCTCGTACTGATTTCTGAACAAATCTATGAAGGATCTTTTGGGGAAACTTATGCAAGCTTTTCAAGGACTTTTCTAGGATTTTTCAAATGATCCTCTAACGTCAATTCCGAATGAAATTCTAGAGCAAAATCTGTAGCGATCCATGAAAGATGTTCTAATGAACTTAAGAAAGAAATCTGCAGAAATTTTTCGGAAAAGAATTCCTGAATGACTTAAGGCATCCATTTCCAATTCATAAACAAGTCTCTTAATTAGTTTATTGTTAGGGAAAACTTTGGAGAAAATTCTAATAGCGACTCGTTTTTTTTTTTCAAAGGAATCAATGGAAGACCCATGTAACAATGAATGCTGAACTGCAAGACAACTAGCTGAACAGTGGCTGTTTAATGGTGTCAGTGGCTGAACACAATGGCAGCTGAATATTGGTCTGAAGACTGACTTGTTCAACCTCATTATTCAGCAATACATAGATGGCTGAATATCAAGTTGAATAGAATATTCTTCATCTGTGTAACCAGCTTTAAAGCATACACCAACTTGCAGAATTATTCATCTGTTGTTCAACCTTTAATCAATTTTTTTTTTACAGCCGACCCAAGCATGTTTTTGTGAAGCCCGCATAGCTTGATCAGCCTTAATACAGGCTTCGTTCAACTTATGTTCTTGACTATTTGGACATAACAAGTAATCTTCTTGTTTTCAAGCATACGTATAAAATTGTGTGTGGTGTAGGTGCTAAGGTGAATGACTATAAATCAGGAGGTCCGAGTTCAATTCCCAGTTTTAATACATTCCGAAACATCTCTTCTGGAAATATAAGCAACTAATCGTAAAAATAGACTCACGAAATTGTTTTTATTTTTATTTTTTCCCAATTGAAAAATTTAATTAATTACTGATTGAGCACATATTAAGCCTTAGAACAGCCTTTCAAAGAATCTCAAATCAGCTTAAGGTTGAATAAAATCACCAAAATTAGATGCTAAGGAGCTGAATAAAGGATTGTAGCTCTTGCGCTCAGTTTTCGGTTAAATGAAGGCTGATTTAAAATAGTTGGGGAAACGTTTGTACAGCATCAAATTGTTACTTGGGGAGTTCCTGATGGATTTTTAATAGGAATCTCCAAAGGCATTCATGGCAGAATGTCTTAAAAACTCGTTGGAAGATTTTGTGAAGGAATCGCTGGATAAATTTCTGAATGATTTTTGGATGAATTCCGGAAGATATCCATTAAAAGCCAACGAAATTCCTGGACAAAATTTCCAAATGAATGTTTAATAGTTTTTAGGATCGCAATGGAATTTCAGGAGCAATTTGTAGTGCTTTTTTTAAATACATGATGAATTTTTGAAAGAATTACATGGATTCTTACAGAAATCTCTCCGAGGTTTTTACGCACATCTTCCATCGATTTCTCCACAAATGCCTCCAGCGTGTCGTCATCATTTACATTGAATAACTCAGAATCCATGGAGTTTCCTTCAGATTTTTTTTACAGAAATTTCTGAAGCCAATCCCTCACAGGCTCATCAGCTCTTCAGTAGTCACGTATTGTAACGCGTTGAAAAAAGGCATACTTGTACACAGCAACAGCATGGTACTGTGGCTGTGGTGATCAGTTTTCTTCATAGATTATTTCAGGGATTACTTGACAAGTGTCTGTTCACGCCAATGTGAACTGTTATATCCTGGATTCAGTTTTGGCCAATGAATCTTACCAGTCGCACCCACTGTTCGTTACATCATATGAACCACTATCGATCCAGCTATTGCTCTTTCCAACCGATCAAGAGCCAGACCAGCGAATACTACCTGGATTGTTTCAACGCTGATTCGTTATGAAGCTCGTCCCAACTGGACAGACTGTATGTATACAGATATAGTCTACCATCCAGAAATGATATTATATATCACTGTCCGGAGCGTTTCCACGCTGTTTCGTAACAACCTTCTGGAGGCTGTCACTGCTCAGGTGCGTAATCCCGCGTAGACGATGGTAAAATTGGCGGTTCAATGATGGCTTCAGGACAATTGGAGTCCCATAGACTAACTTGCAATGGCGTCCGCTGAATTGTCGCAATGGTGATTACGATCGATGCATATAAGCTTCTGTCCTCAGAAGCGATGGGACGTCCAGGGCCCGAGCGTCTATCCGGTTCGAAGGACCAATGTTGAACGCCTGATGGATGGTCGAGCTCTGGGCCCGGGGTGCAATCATAATGGTCATCCGTGATTGAATAACTAGGCGATCTTTCACTGTATGTTCCAGCAAATTAGAGTTACACATAGTTTATATTTATTACTGTATTTACACATATGTACACTAATTACATTATAATCACACCCTTCGGTAGGTGGGTCTAAAAGTGATGTTAGCGAGCGCGCGCGGGGGCTGCTATGACTGAGCCCGAAAGACTGTACGGGGTGGCAGTCAACTACTGTACTGAAGATCTGGATCTTGTTGTTGGTTGCTGCTAACGAGGTGAACCATACGAACCGATAAGCAGGTGATTGTTTACGAATCACCGTAGAATCGGCCCGGACTACAAAGCAGTTTCTGTGAGGCTATACGAACAAACTATGTCGAATATTAGCCGAAGTCAGATCAGCTGTGTGTGGTACTGGAGATCACTCAAACGTAGGTACCTCATTGCCTTTCAACGGGGCTGGATTGATGTGCTTTGCACTATGGGTGCGAACCATGCGGAAGAGTGGTCAAAACAGCAAATATTCACGTCTTGGGCGTGAACAGTGTCTCTAAAGATTAGTCCACAATCTTGCTTTTCGGATTCTTCCAGATATTCTTTCAGGGGACTTCAGAAAAGCCTCCAGGGGTTCCTCCAGAAATTGCTCCAAGGATTGTTACAGAGAATATTCTAACGATTCCACAGAAATTCTTCCGGGGATTCCTTGAGGAGTTCGTAAGGGTATTCATATAAATACCTCTAAAGATTCCTTCAGTGATGTCTCCAGGAGTTCTATTGGAAATTTATATAAAAATGTCTTAAAGAATTTCTATAGGGTTTGCATAAAAAGATTCCTGCATGTTTGGTGGTTCTAGCCGGAATTTTCCAGGGATTTTTTTCAGATATTCGTGCAAAAATTTCAGCTTATTCTTCTAAATTCGTTTTTCTTTTTTATAGCTATGGAACCTGGCCTGTAGCTCTTCAACTTAATGTTTCTTGAGCACTTCAACAGTAATTAATTGAAGAGCTCTCTTCGCCTGCCATTGCATGAATTTGTATATTGTAAGGCAAGCACAATGATACACTATGCCCAGAGAGTCGAGAAAAATGTCCTAAATGGAACAGAAATCGATCCCGCCGTCTCCGGATTGGCAATCCATAGCCTTAACCACTAGGCTAACTGGAGACCCCGGTAAGTATTTCCTCAGAAAGTCCTTCAGAATGTCCTCTAAGGATACCCCTAGGAATTTGATCACGGATTCTTTCAGCAATTCGCGAATTCAGGAAATGTCTGTCCTAAAAATGTTTTATAATCAGAGCGTGTGGAAAATAACTCACTACCAACCCTGGCACCGTTAAATCTCATGTGTGTTTCGTATTATTCGTTGAAGTTTTCAATTTGGATTGCTTCTTTGGATGCTTTCTACTATGATGAGATGAACAACTCACATAATTGCGATTTCTGTTTTCTAGAAGAATGCGTCCATTTTCCGTAAATCTGATTCTCAAGTCATTAATCCTCCTGAAACGTGATTCAACGCAACGACTATCAACACCACACACGAACGGAATCTGTTTCATTTACTGGCAGCACATGAGGAGAAAAGTGACACAGCTTAGAAAAAAGTAATTACTCACAGACTCCGTGACTCACTTTTGAATCCCATATGGTACCAAATGGAACGTTCAATCGCGGATCGTTAAAAACCAACGGATCCTTTCGGCGCGGTACTACGATGAATATGGGCCACGCATCCAAAAAGTGAAAGCGAGAAATTCGATTTGGTGGAACCCGGTAAACTGTTCCACATGTGATGCAGCATCTCGTCTTCTAACGGATTTGGATCAACACGTGTGACGACCACGACGACGACGACGACGACGACTGGCTGCTTTGCTGCACTTGGTCGTCGCGTCCTGTGAACTTGACTTCCATCAGGAGTGCACTCTCGAAAAACACTTAACTTCTTCTGAAGAGAGTGGTGAGCTCGCTCGCAATAAAGGAAAAAAATATGCATGTGCTCGGTGGAACGGCAATTTCGGAAAAAGTAGGTCCCGTAATTTGAAAACTATGTCGTCGTGCAATAAATACATCATCGACGACTGCGACTGCGCGGCACAACCAGACCGAAAGAAACAGTAGCAACATTGCTCGAGTGCCGTCGGCGAGGACGTGGACGCGGACCTCATCACGGGTGGTAAAAGTGGAACGGAAGCATTTTTCGGGCTATGCCGACGTATAACGATCCGAAGGCGACGATGATGGCTAATGCAGCGAGAAAAAAAAACCGGCGAGGTCAAGAACGGAATTGTAACATGGTGCGATGAAGCAAAAAATGCACTTCATGAAAGTGCATCCAGGCGAGGAAATGAGGACCGTCGTTCTTGAAATGTTTGTAGTTGAAAAAAAAATGATTAAGGACACTTGTTAGCTCACAAGAAACACTAGTAGTTTGAATTTGCTTTATAAAATGTATTAAAAGCGATTATAAGGTTGTAGTTGCTCAAGAGACCAGACGATAGGTATCTTATTAAACAAAGTTCAACGCTGAAATCTAATATTCCCAACTGAACTTTCTGGCTGTTCAAGAGGCAGAAGACAGAGAAGACAGAGAAGACAGAGAAGACAGAGAAGACAGAGAAGACAGAGAAGACAGAGAAGACAGAGAAGACAGAGAAGACAGAGAAGACAGAGAAGACAGAGAAGACAGAGAAGACAGAGAAGACAGAGAAGACAGAGAAGACAGAGAAGACAGAGAAGACAGAGAAGACAGAGAAGACAGAGAAGACAGAGAAGACAGAGAAGACAGAGAAGACAGAGAAGACAGAGAAGACAGAGAAGACAGAGAAGACAGAGAAGACAGAGAAGACAGAGAAGACAGAGAAGACAGAGAAGACAGAGAAGACAGAGAAGACAGAGAAGACAGAGAAGACAGAGAAGACAGAGAAGACAGAGAAGACAGAGAAGACAGAGAAGACAGAGAAGACAGAGAAGACAGAGAAGACAGAGAAGACAGAGAAGACAGAGAAGACAGAGAAGACAGAGAAGACAGAGAAGACAGAGAAGACAGAGAAGACAGAGAAGACAGAGAAGACAGAGAAGACAGAGAAGACAGAGAAGACAGAGAAGACAGAGAAGACAGAGAAGACAGAGAAGACAGAGAAGACAGAGAAGACAGAGAAGACAGAGAAGACAGAGAAGACAGAGAAGACAGAGAAGACAGAGAAGACAGAGAAGACAGAGAAGACAGAGAAGACAGAGAAGACAGAGAAGACAGAGAAGACAGAGAAGACAGAGAAGACAGAGAAGACAGAGAAGACAGAGAAGACAGAGAAGACAGAGAAGACAGAGAAGACAGAGAAGACAGAGAAGACAGAGAAGACAGAGAAGACAGAGAAGACAGAGAAGACAGAGAAGACAGAGAAGACAGAGAAGACAGAGAAGACAGAGAAGACAGAGAAGACAGAGAAGACAGAGAAGACAGAGAAGACAGAGAAGACAGAGAAGACAGAGAAGACAGAGAAGACAGAGAAGACAGAGAAGACAGAGAAGACAGAGAAGACAGAGAAGACAGAGAAGACAGAGAAGACAGAGAAGACAGAGAAGACAGAGAAGACAGAGAAGACAGAGAAGACAGAGAAGACAGAGAAGACAGAGAAGACAGAGAAGACAGAGAAGACAGAGAAGACAGAGAAGACAGAGAAGACAGAGAAGACAGAGAAGACAGAGAAGACAGAGAAGACAGAGAAGACAGAGAAGACAGAGAAGACAGAGAAGACAGAGAAGACAGAGAAGACAGAGAAGACAGAGAAGACAGAGAAGACAGAGAAGACAGAGAAGACAGAGAAGACAGAGAAGACAGAGAAGACAGAGAACACAGAGAAGACAGAGAAGACAGAGAAGACAGAGAAGACAGAGAAGACAGAGAAGACAGAGAAGACAGAGAAGACAGAGAAGACGGAGAAGACAGAGAAAACAGAGAAGACAGAGAAGACAGAGAAGACAGAGAAGGCAGAGAAGACAGAGAAGACAGAGAAGACAGAGAAGACAGAGAAGACAGAGAAGACAGAGAAGACAGAGAAGACAGAAAAGACAGAGAAGACAGAGAAGACAGAGAAGACAGAGAAGACAAAGAAGACAGAGAAGACAGAGAAGACAGAGAAGACAGAGAAGACAGAGAAAACAGAGAAGACAGAGAAGACAGAGAAGACAGAGAAGACAGAGAAGACAGAGAAGACAGAGAAGACAGAGAAGACAGAGAAGACAGAGAAGACAGAGAAGACGGAGAAGACAGAGAAGACAGGGAAGACAGAGAAGACAGAGAAGATAGAGAAGACAGCGAAGACAGAGAAGACAGAAAAGACAGAGAAGACAGAGAAGACAGAGAAGACAGAGAAGACAGAGAAGACAGAGAAGACAGAGAAGACAGAGAAGACAGAGAAGACAGAGAAGACAGAGAAGACAGAGAAGACAGAGAAGACAGAGAAAACAGAGAAGACAGAGAAGACAGAGAAGACAGAGAAGACAGAGAAGACAGAGAAAACAGAGAAGACAGAGAAGACAGAGAAGAAAGAGAGAACAGAGAAGACAGAGAAGACAGAGTGAACAGAGAAGATCAGAAGATCAGAAGATCAAAGATCAGAAGACCAGAAAACAAAAAGAGCAGAAGACCAGAAGTCCAGGAAGCCATAAGACCAGAAAACCAGAAGACCAGAAGACTAGAAGACCAGAAAGCCAGAAGATCCGAAAACCAGACGACCAGGAGTCTGAAACTCATAAGCCCAGAAAACCAGAAGACCAGATAGCCAGAAGAAGAAGAAGAACAAGCATAAGAAGACCAGACGACCAGAAGATAAGGAGATCAAATGGCCAGAAGATCAAAAGACCAGAAGACCAGATAATCAAATGGTCAAAATACCAGAAGACTAGAAGACCAGAAGACCAAAAGACCAGAAGATCAGATGTCCAGAAGACCAGAATACTAGATGACCAGAGGACCAGAAGATCAGAAGACCAGAAGAACAAAAGACCAGAAGATTGGAGGACCAGAAGCCCAGATCATCAGAAGATCAGAAGATCAGAAAACCAGAAGATCAGAAGGTCCGAAGACCAGAAGAAGAGATGAACAGATGACCAAAATACCAAAAGACCAGAAGACCAAGAGATCAGAAGACCAGAAAACCAAAAAACCTAGAGAACAGAATACCAGAAAACTAGAAGAGCAAAAGACCAGAGGGCCAGAAGACCAGAAAACCAGAAGACCAGAAGATCAGAAGGCCAAAAGACCAGAAGACCTAGAGAACAGAATTCCACAAAACAAGAAGAGCAAAAGACCAGATGACCAGAAGACTAGAAGGTCAGTTGACCAGAAGATCAGAAGTCCAGAAGACCAGAAGACCAGAAGACCAGAAGATCAAAAGACCAGAAGACCAGAAGATCAGAAGACCAGAAGATCAGAAGGTCCGAAGACCAGAAGAAGAGATGATCAGATGACCAAAATACCAGAAGACCAGAAGACCAAGAGATCAGAAGACCAGAAAACCTACAGAAAAGAATACCAGAAAACCAGAAGAGCAAAACACCAGAGGGCCAGAAGACCAGAAGACCAGAAGATCGGAAGATCAGAAAACCAAAAGACCAGAAGACCTAGAAAACATAATTCCACAAAACAAGAAGAGCAAATGTCCAGATGACCAGAAGACAAGAAGATCAGTAGACCAGAAGATCAGAAGTCCAGAAGTCCAGAAGACCAGAAGACCAGAAGACCAGAAGACCAGAAGACCAGAAGACCAGAAGACCAGAAGACCAGAAGACCAGAAGACCAGAAGACCAGAAAACCAGAAGACCAGAAGACCAGAAGAACAAAAAAGCAGAAGACCAGATGACCAGAAAACGAGAGAATCAGAAAACCAGAAGACCAAAAGTCCAGAAGATCAGATGACCAGAAGAGCAAAAAACAGAAGATCAGATGACCACAAAACGAGTGAATCAGAACCAGAAGAGCAAAAGAAGGCCAGAAGGACAGAAGACCAGAAGACCAGAAGACTAGAACACCAGAAGACAAGAAGACATGAAGTCAGGTAGACCAGAAGACCAGAAGACCAGAAGACCAGAAGACCAGAAGCCCAGAAGACCAGAAGACCAGAAGACCAGAAGGCCAGAAGACTTCAAGAACAGAAGACCAGAAGACCAGAAGACCAGAAGACCAAAAGACCAGAAGAACAAAAAAGCAGAAGACCAGATGACACAAAAACTGAAGACCAGATGACACAAAACCAGAGGACCAGAAGACCAGAGAATCAGAAGACCAGAAGACCAGAATACCAGAATACCAGAAGAAAGAAGACCAGAAGACCTAGAGAACAGAAGACCAGAAAACAAAAAGAGCAAAATACCACATGACCAGACGACCAGAATACCAAAGGATCTGAAGACAGGAAGACCAGAAGATTAGAAGACCAGAATATCAGATGTCCAGAGGACCAGAAGACCAGAAGACCAGAAGACCAGACGACCAGAAGACCAGAAGACCAGAAGACTAGAAGACCAAAAGACCAGAAGACCTTAGACCAAAAGGAGCGAATATCAGAAGACAAGAAGACAGGAAGACATGAAGACCAGAAGACCAGAAGATTAGATGACCAGAAGACCAGATGACCAGAAGACCAGATGACCATAAGACCAGAAGAAAAGAAGACCAGAAGCCCAGAAGATCAGAAGACCAGAAGACCAGAATATCAGAAGACCAGAAGACCAGAAGACCAGAAGACCAGAAGACCAGAAGGCCAGAAGATTTCAAGAACATAAGACCAGAAGACCAGAAGACCAGAAGACCAGAAGACCAGAAGACCAGAAGACCAGAAGACCAGAAGACCAGAAGACCAGAAGACCAGAAGACCAGAAGACCAGAAGACCAGAAGACCAGAAGACCAGAAGACCAGAAGACCAGAAGACCAGAAGACCAGAAGACCAGAAGACCAGAAGACCAGAAGAAAGACCAGAAGACCAGAAGACCAGAAGACCAGAAGACCAGAAGACCAGAAGACCAGAAGACCAGAAGACCAGAAGACCAGAAGACCAGAAGACCAGAAGACCAGAAGACCAGAAGACCAGAAGACCAGAAGACCAGAAGACCAGAAGACCAGAAGACCAGAAGACCAGAAGACCAGAAGACCAGAAGACCAGAAGACCAGAAGACCAGAAGACCAGAAGACCAGAAGACCAGAAGACCAGAAGACCAGAAGACCAGAAGAAAGACCAGAAGACCAGAAGACCAGAAGACCAGAAGACCAGAAGACCAGAAGACCAGAAGACCAGAAGACCAGAAGACCAGAAGACCAGAAGACCAGAAGACCAGAAGACCAGAAGACCAGAAGACCAGAAGTCCAGAAGACCAGAAGACCAGAAGACCAGAAGACCAGAAGACCAGAAGACCAGAAGACCAGAAGACCAGAAGACCAGAAGACCAGAAGACCAGAAGACCAGAAGACCAGAAGACTAGAAGACTTAGAGAATAGTAGACCAGAAGACAAGAAGACCAGAAGACCAGAAGACCAGAAGACCAGAAGATCAGAAGACCAGAAGACCAGATGACCAGAAGACCAGAAGATCAGAAAACCAACATTTCAACAGAAACACGTAAAGTTGCCTTCTAGAACTTTGGTATCAAATGATGAAAACAATTGGTGCTTGATACGCCTGTCAATGGTGATTCAGTACTCTTCATGCTTTTCTCTTTTGCAAAAGAATTCCTTTCAACCCACGCACACGAGTTTGGCAAAATCCACCTCCGATGCCGGTTTGGTATGGTGATGGCAAGCCAGCTTCGTTGTGTCACACTTGACTAATTAAGCCGACACTAATCCGATTGTTATGTAATTTCATGGATGAGCAGAGGAGTAAACGTTCTTCTGCATGATTCGTTCTGAATCCGTTCGATGCGAAGCGACGACGAGACCCCTCACCGAGACTCGCTCTCTACCAACAACCCGATCCGCTCCAGTAACGATCAAAACCGATTTCACCGAGAGGCTGCTTGCTGTTGGAACAATGAACGGCTAATGATCGGTAATCTGCTCGGTTCATCTCGGTTCTACGCGGTGGCGGCAGTCGTGGTACGAATCAGGTGCTGGGCGGATCCGATCGCTTCTGTTGGTTTTTGAAGGGAAATTTATGTTGCGGTAGCCAAGAAACAGAGGCACTCATTAGCTGGAACTTGATGCAATGGTTGTTCAAAAGAGCTAGGATTGACGCGCCAGGGGGTGTTCGTTGGTGGGTCGAAAGGATCATTTTTTCCCGAACGACGAATGGGAGTGACAAAACCACCCTTCCTCCGGATGGGATTCAGTCCCTCGACCAGAGCAAAAAGGATTAGCAAACGATTGTGCGTTGGCGTGTTTGAAGAAGCATTTATCGCTTTCGAATGAATTTCGAACCTTTTCGCTCAGACCTAATCCATTTAGGGGCGTTCGCACGCCCCTTGTTTGTTCCCGTCGTTTCACGGGATAGGCTTTATTTTTTTTCGAAAAAAAAAATCATCCGCGATTAGAAAGACCTCGGCAGACAGCGTAAAAAATTCGCTTCCTCCTACAATTTCGTAAAATGGGATTTTGATTGCAGTTCGTAGTATAAAAAATCCAATTTCTCAAATCCGATCCATCATGATATCAAACAGAAAAAAAATCTTCCACTTCCTTCTATCTGATCCGTTTCTTGCTGGTTCGAACCCAAATCCAAAATTGCATCCCTCGTGTCCAATGGAGGGACGAATGATGCGAGGTTATCGAATTGAAAAAAAAAAAGAAAAACTGTCAACTCAGCCTTCACTTATCAATTGCCATCCTGGAAAGGATCCGATCGCCGCCGATTACGATCAGCCCGCTTTATGATTGATCGTAAGGAACGTTCCAATTTTGGTTTATCGCTGATGTAGGCTTTGGAAAGGAGAAAGAATTTCTGTAAAAATGTCTCCAAAAGCAAGTTATGAAAATTTATTTCCAAAATAAAAACAAATGTCCTTTTAAAGATGCTTTCCTGGAAGTCTCCCGCGTCGAGGACAATGTTAAACGTGGGATATCGGGATCTCTGTTGGGGTATAACAAAGTGAAAGTTTTCGAGAGATGAAGTTAATTGGTGCTGTGTTTCCTAAACAAATTGAAACATTTTATGTGACAGTTCAACAAATGAGGGTAGAATTTGGTTTTATTGAGCTATAAAAAAGCGAAGTCACTTGCTTGTGTTTCTGAATTACTTTCTTTGACATTTGGTGCTTGATGATTCACCTGCTATATGAGCAAAACATTCGAGTGATTCTCTGATTACATTTTCTCAGATGGAAAACATGGCCATACGTAGCACCTTTCCCCAACACAGCCTCCCTTATCGTTACAACTGGAGATCACCAGAGCAGACGGAATCTCAAATCGACCACGTTCTGATTGACGGACAGCATCTCTCTGACAATATCGACGTCAGGACCTATCGTGGCCCCAACATCGACTCCGACCACCACCTGTTGATGGTCAAACTGTGCTCAAAACGTTCCGTCATCAACATTGTACGGTACCGGCGACCGCCACGGTACAACCTAGTGCGACTGAAGCAATCGGATGTCGCCTCAGCATACGCGCAGAATCTCGAGGCCGCGTTGCCAGACGAGGGCGAGCTCGATGAGGCCCCTCAAGAGGACTGCTGGAGTACAGTGATAGCAGCCATCAACGACGCAGCCGAGAGCACCATCGGATACGTGGAACGGGGTCAACGGATCGGATGGTTCGACGAAGAGTGCAGAACGGTTTTCAAGGAGAAGAACGCAGCGAGGGCGGTAATGCTGCAGCAAGGGACTCGACAGAACGTGGAACGTTACAAACAGAAGCGGAAACAGCAGACCCGCCTCTTTCGGGAGAAAAAGCGCCGCCTGGAAGAAGCGGAGTGTGAAGAAATGGAACTGCTGTGCCGTTCCCAAGAAACACGGAAGTTCTATCAGAAGCTCAACGAATCCCGCAACGGCTTCGTGCCGCGAGCCGAAATATGCAGGGATAAAGACGGAGGCCTCTTGACGGACGGACGTGAGGTGATCGAAGAGTGGAAGCAGCACTTCGATCAGCACCTGAACGGCGTAGAGAACGTGGGCATGGGAGCCCACGGCAACGGAGGAAACGACGACGCCAGTGTTTATTTTTTCATAAATATTAATTCTACACTTGAAACGCTAGTGCTGTGGAGGACGGACATGAAACAACTCCTACGCTGAGGGAATTTCAGGATGCCATTCACCAACTCAAAACCAACAAAGCAGCTGGTAAGGATGGTATCGCAGCCGAACTCATCAAGATGGGCCCAGAATAGTTGGTCACCTGACTGCACCGGCTGATAGTCAGGATCTGGGAAATCGAACAGCTACCGGTGGAGTGGTTGGGAGGGGTAAGCTACTCTTTTCACAAGAAAGGCGACCATTTGGAATATGAGAATTTCAGAGCGATCACTATTTTGAATGCCTCCTACAAAGTGCTATCCGAGGTCATCTTTCGGCGTCTGTCACCTAAAACAAATGAGTTCGTGGGAAGTTATCCAGCCGGCTTCATCGACGGCCGGTCGACAACGGATCAGATCTTTACCGTACGGCAAATCCTCCAGAAATGCCGTGAATACCAGGTCCCAACGCATCACCTGTTCATCGACTTCAAAGCGGCATACGACAGTATCGACCGTGCAGAGCTATGGAGAATCATGGACGAAAACGGCTTTCCTGGGAAGCTGACTAGACTGATTAAAGCAACGATGGACGGTGTACAAAACTGCGTAAGGGTTTCGGGTGAACTATCTAGTTCATTCGAATTTCGCCGGGGACTGCGACAAGGTGATGGACTCTTATGTCTACTCTTCAACATCGCTCTGGAAGGTGTGATGCGACGAGCCGGGCTCAACAGCCGGGGAACGATTTTCGCAAAATCCGGACAATTTGTGTGCTTTGCGGACGACATGTACATTATCGCCAGAACATTTGGAACGGTGGCAGAACTGTACATCTACTGTACTTTCGAAGTGGCGGAGGAATACGTCTACCTCGGATCCTTACTGACGGCTGACAACAACGTGAGTCGTGAAATTCGGAGGCGCGCCTACTACGGGCTCCAGAAGAAACTGCGGTTGAAAAAGATTCATCCACGCACCAAAGGACGATAATCAGCGGTGTGCAGGAGAACGGTGTGCGGCAGAGAAGGATGAACCACGAGTTCGCTGTACTTTACGGCGAACCCAGAAGGTGGCCAAAGCCGGAAGCATACGGTGGGCAGGGCATGTTGCAAGAATGCCGGACATCAACCCTGCAAAGCTGGTGTTTGCAACTAATCTGGTTGGCAGAAGAAGGGGTGGAGCGCAGAGAGCACGATGGGCGAACCAGGTGGAACGTGACCTGGCGAGCATTGGACGCGATCGAGGATGGAGAGCGGCAGCCATAAACAGAGAATTGTGGAGTACTATTGTTGATTATATCTTGTCTTAAATGTGATGTAGAACAAATAAATGTATGTATGTACATCAACGCCTTACGAGCAGCACCCCAAAAACCAATCAACACTACAGTGGTTTTTCGATTTTATCACGGTCAAAAAAAAAAAATTACCGTGAATTCAGCGAAACCGTGAATTTGGCGAAATGAAAAATAAATGTGAATTTTATACTAAAAATCGAAAAACTACATCATTTTTGAATCGTTATTCTCGTTTTCAACAGTTTAAGTAATCTGTCAATGAGTGTATTGCTTGGGCACAGTCCGTATACTACGCTTTGAGGCATTAAAACTAACGAACGGATGAATCGATCAATATATTTTTTGCACGATCTGTCTTCAGAGTGACTGTGTTTATAGTTAAAGTTATGAAAGTCATCTAAAAAAGTATTAAAAATGTAAAAATACTGATTTTTATTAACCAAAAAGAAATTCAACATGATCAAAATTAAATCAATCTAGAGTGAGGTGCTGCAATGAGCTCAACAGTTGTCCAACCAACACAGCCTGGCAAAACAAAGTTTTCCGGGACAGCTATTATTCAAAAAAAAAAAAAAATACAATTGACCTAAAATAAAATATTTTGCTTCTTTTTTTATTTGGTAAGAAATTAAGAATCTTCTTACACTCTCTCCATTCAAAGAAAGCTATTCTTGATTCAATCTCATAGTCAATACTACTTCAGACTTTAGATAGCCTTAAAAGGCAGTTACGCAATATCATGTTTATGTTCTGTGCTATTTTATGTTGAATTCACAGTGTTTTAGGAAAAGCGTGATAAAAACGAAACGAAAATCGTGATAAAATCGAGCGTGAATTTGGCGAGTAGTGAATAAAATGACTAGTGATAAAACCGAAACGCCACTGTACTTCTAGTGTGCAGACTTGGAAGCTGCTGATCATGCACTAGTTCGTGTAACCCAATTACAGCTCTATTTGGAAGAGCTTTCCGACAGCAAAGTTCTCGCCACACAAGCTGCTGAAACCCCATGTACAATTCGTCAGCAGTATTGGGTCGTTGGAGGAAGGAATCTTGTTCACCATTCGTATCACCGCTCTTTCAGGTGCTCCCGGCGCAAACCCGTGCTTACCCAGCAGAATACAGCAAATCTTCTCAGATCATGTACCACTCCAGCCCTTCCTTATGCTATATCTGCCATCGGCTATTGTGGTCGATTGTTTATGAAACCGCCGGTTCGCCCACCAACACCAAGGCGTGTATGGAGATCTTCGTATGTTTCTCAAACAGATTCAGTGGAAGTTCATTCCACCTCGCACTCCTCAGTTGGGAGGAATGAGAGATGCCACGGTTAACCCGGGAGCGGTCGCGTCGTGTACTGAGTACACGCACCATGAAAAATGCACGCTTTTGGTACAGAGCGTGAGCGTGGCGTCGTTGCATGTAGTCAAAGACGCGACTGCTCGAGGGTTAAGGCAGCGCAACATCATTACCAGCGCAGGTCGAAATGTACCTGAATTTGAGGCAGTTGACTCCGATTCCTTCTGATCCTACCGATTTGGACATCCTTACACCCGGTAATTTCTTAGCTGGATCCAATCATCAAGCTGATGAGCATTCAAGCTACGTCAACATCCTATATGTCCATCTAAACCACAGGCATTTCACCCAGACGTTGTTTGAGCGTATCTCTGTGCCCGGTTGTATCCGGAATAACTCGCACAACTTTAGGTATATGTAACAAAAGACTGTAAATCATCAGCTCCGGTCCAACTGGGCTAAATTGTTATTACATATCATGAACGAGTATCTACCTCCGCTCGAGAAAATCACCCAGCTTCACCCCGAAGAGGATGAGATCGCTCGTGATCGTTACCATGAAGACAACTGTTGTTGTCAACAACGCAGTAAAGCCAGTTGCGAAAGTCGAAATTTCGCCTATGTCAACGAACGGTGGTCAGGGGCCGCCAATGAATAAAAACAAGAGTTCCTGAACCTTCAGAAATCAGTAGAGCAGCCCAGAACTTACTCAATGCGCTATTGAAGTACGGTGTAACGATTAGCGTTTCAATAAATCTAATAGTTTTCATTCGATCTACTGATTCCTCTGGTTGTTCCAGCTCGTCAACTTGTGCCATCATAATCAAATCATAGTTTGTAGCCAAATCGAGCATGTTCTGGTGGATGGCCAACACAACTCGGACGTCATTGACATTAGAAACTCAACATACAGCGGTTTTAAGCAAACGGTGCGGTAGCCAACTATAACCAGAAGCTGGCCAAACTGAGAAGTGAGATCAACGAAAGCGATAATCTCAACACTCTGTGATAGTCTATCAACCTAGGAACGGGTGGTTCGACGAGGACTGTCAGGGGGTAACGGACGAAGCTGGTGTCAGGGACTCAGCAGAGTAGTGAACGGTATAGGGAAGCAAGAGAACCGAAAAACTAATCCGCCGCTAAAAGAAAAGAGAGCATGAGGAAAATATGATTGCGCAAACGCAAGAGAGTATGGAACAGAATGATATGAGGAGGTTTTACAAAACTGGCAATGACGTGGGAAGAAGAACAGCGCTATCTCCCGTTATGTCAAGCAGCAGCGATGGAAACTTGCTAACAGCCAAAACAATAGTGGTTGCCAGATGGAGAGAGCACTTCGAGGAATTTTTGATCGGTGAGGACGGAAGAACGATGGACAGAGAACTCAGATAGCCATTAGAGGACTGAAAAGCAACAATGCTGCTGGGTAGTATAAACTCCCGAACGAGCTTCTCGAGCACGGCAGTGAGCAGCTGTATCAACTCTTACACTGTATAATATTAAAGATATGGGAGAAGAAAGAACTGCCTGCTATGAACTAAGGCATTGTCTTGCGAGCGCAAACTACAGATGTATAAGGTTTCTAAATTCAGCGCACAATATTCAGCCTGTTAAAATATTGTGCGCTGAATTTGAGGAGTTCTTCGTCGACGAATATCAATCGGGTTTTCGTGTGATTCTAAATATTTTTTTAAATAATACTATAGCTGTATACAGCTTGCTGACCCATCATCTTCTTTTTTACATTTTCAACTTAATCTAGGTGTTCTGTGTATTACAACACACTATCATCCTAATTTGGTAATAGTAGTTTACGCAACAAGGTGCAGAATGAAGATTTTTACAGCACGAGTCGTACATTTATCCAACGAGGCTTGCCGAGTTGGATAATTACGACGAGTGCTGTAAAAATCGAGTTCTGCACCGAGTTGCGTACAACGTTTTTTGCAATTTCATAAAAAACCGCTTGAGGATAGTTTTTAACAAAACTTTTCTATCAAACTGCACACTGATGTTCATAGCCTTGTTTTAAAAAATCTGATCATAGCCGGTTATACTGTGTAGCTGTCACAATTTTTCAAAACTGCATCCAGAAAGCATCAAGAAGTTGATCAAAACTGAAAACAGTGCTGTAATGGTTCATTACGCAACGCAAATCAGTGCTGTAATGAACCATTACAGCACTGTTTATTTGGTGTGGGAAAGTAGGCCTTTTCCTGTCAAATTTGCGTGAGGTAAAACAGCCTATTACGATGAGAAATTGCAAAAAATAAATTTAAGCTATTATCAATAATAATTAATAACATATTACATACATATGCTGTAGCAGTTAAGATTTTTTGCAGGCTTTATTTTTCACCTGCGTGCCTTATGGAACACCAGCTCTTACAGGTAATCTATCTGATTTGGAATTTTGATAGTTTACCTGAACTGTTTGATCTGACAAATAGTTTTGAATAATTTGAATAATGTATAGTGGAAAATTAAAGTTTTTAAATTTTACGATCAAGCCTTCGTGCCAAACACTATCGAATGCATTTTCTATGTCAAGAAGTGCTACGCCAGTGGAGTAACCTTCAGATGTTTTGGATCGAATGAAATTCATAACCCGTAAAAGTTGATGAGTAGTCGAATGTCCCTGACGGAATTCGAACTGCTCATTCTTTTTTTTTCTGGTCGCGGCCATCAGCTGTCAGTCGCTGTGTATAGGGTTAGTTCCGCAAAAATAGAAATTTCATCATTAAAAAAATTCACCGGAGCTTTTATATTTTTAAACTTCTTTATAATAGATTTCACTTCATCCAAATCAGTGCCCAATAAATTGTCGAATATGTTCTCATGATTGAGAATGTTTTTGAATTCGTGGGCAACCTGATGTTCTATTGGACTAGTGGGACCTATACTGAAATTATGCGCACTTTCAAACTGTTTGGCAAGTTTTTGTGCTTTTTCAGAATTAGTTAAAAATATATATTGTGTCCCCTTTTTTAGCACAGGAATAGGCTTCTGAGGCTTTTTCAAAAATTTTGTCTACTTCCGGGCGCTGACATAAGAGAAAATCGAAATTTATGTCAGCCTAACTGAGTCGAATTTGACTTCACACTTAGGTATTGATGCGCTTCTAGCTTCGACTATAGTACTAGTCAAAGTTTCGAGGGGATTGTCAATATCAAAATGTGTTTCTAATGAAACATTAACATATATCGATGTATGTTTTATATGTAACCCAGTCAGCTCTCTGATAATTGATAGTAGAGTTGATGGGATTAAAAATCGATTTATGGGAAATGTTACAGGAAGATGGTCAGAATCAAAGTCAGCATGAGTAACCAATTGGCTACAATGCTGCTTGAGTCAGTTAAGACCAAATCTATTGTTGAGGGATTTCTAGCAGCAGACCGTTTTCAAGACGGCGTACGATTCAGTGAAGAGAAACGAGTTATGGCAGATGGTTTCCTACGAAGCTGATAAGATTGATTCGTAAGACGCTTGATGGACTGAAATCAAGTGTACGGGCTGCGGATGAAATTGCATTATCATTCGTACCCTCTGACGGACTGAATCAGGACGATGCTCTTTCGATCTTAGCATAGCACTTACTGAAAGGAGCGATTAGGAGAGCTGGTGTGCCTACACAGAAAGAAATTCTGAAAACTACACTTGACGTATATGTACACGCAAAAAGGTTGCGGTCGAAATTACCATTTGAGGGGGTTAAATTAAGCGCATAGCGCATAGTAATTTTACAATCCGATGGAGAATCGTGTTCAAAGCGATGGAAGTCATTTTTTTTACAACGAACTCGATGTAACAATTTTGAACTGTGTACAATGGAGTGGAGCCATGGTCATGCTGTCGCATATGCTCCTGAGCTTAGCGGATAATATCGACATAATCGGCAATGACCGTGGAAAAGGTTGTTCAAACCTTTTAAGAGGGAGACGGCGAGGATTAGACTCACGATTCACATCACATGATTGCTGTCAACGTCGGTCCGGCCATGGTAATGGAGACGAAGTGGTCATAGGTGAAGTTTGATGTTGGGGACATTTTTTTTTCTTGATACGCTAGTGACGGCGATAATGATGTTACCTGCAAGGTGAGAAGACTGATTGCGGCTGTGAATCAGGCATTCACGGTCGGCGAAATCAGCCCCGTAGTCTGCGAACGAAGACAAAACTTGCGCTGCGGTGGGCTAGGCCCGTAGCTCGTATGTCGGAGGAACGACAAGGTATGTAAAACCATATTCAGCAAACAGCCAGGAAAATACCGTCAGCTTCCAAGAAGGCCGCGCATCCGAATTGCATTTCGAAATTGTGGAGGACATGAGGACTCTAAACACGCAGGGCAACTGGAAACTATTGGCCTAGGACTGAGTGCAGTGAAGGCGAATGCTTTATTCGGCGAAGACTCACCGCTACGTGTATTAAGTATCAAGTAGGATACGGCAGTTGGTAGGTGATTTCGCCACTAGGCGATGCTAATTGACAAGTTGAGTTTTGAACTTATCTCGGGAGCTAAAGTAGATAGCAGGTGGTTTTTTTTTTTTTTAATCAGTTCGTTTATTTAAAAGGCTCGGGCGTGCGTAGCACTTTACGGAGCCGACATCATCATACATAGATAAATTTACAATAAAATAATAAATTAAGTTTTAAGGTTTACAACAAAATAAATAAAAAAACACGAAAAAAATTAATCATGATAGAAGGTCATCTGATTCAACGGAGTACCGGTGGCTTTAGCTATTCTTTCTTTATCCTCTTCAATTAGTTGTCGTCGTTCGTTCTCGTCGTCGATCCACTCGTACGTTGCAATCCGACATCTGCCCTTATTGGGAGACGCATCAGACATGGTGGTTGAACTATTGTCGCTGTCGCTCAAGGACGAGTTGGCTTTGTTCTGTTTTTTGTTTATCTGATTTAACACCGAGTCAGAGTCTGCATCAGAGCGTTGACGCTTTGCTTCTGCTTTCTTCGTTTTTGATTGTTTCTTGTTATTTCCTTTTTTGTTCGATTCCGATCCATTAACGTCATCAGCATCGCTGGAGTTCTCCTCTACTTTTTTCTCCATTTTGTCGGATTTGAGCGCTATTGTTGCCGATGGTTGTTCGTTCCCCTGCTGTTGCTCGTGAAGATGCGGACAGGACTTCTTCAAATGAGTGTCCGAATTACACTTAAAGCACTTTTGGACCAGCCCGTCATAGTACAATCTACCCTTGCGATTGCAGAAATACAGAATCTCTGGGATCTCCTGCTTCAGGTCTATGTAAATACCGCGAACACCGGTAAACATGTTGAGCTGGTACTCTGCAGGGAAGCGCTCGCGAACGGTGCGTTTTACCGTCCCGTACTTTGCCATCACTAGCACCAGATCGGCATCTGATATTTCTGGCGGAAGATCAAAAACACGTACGTATCGGGTGTTACCAGCAACTGACATTCGAACCGTCGTCACCTTTCCATCGGTGTAATGAAAAGGTAACGATTTGTGGTTGTTCACGAACACAAAATTCATTGCTTCTTGGCTTTTGAAGCGAATGAAAACTGTTTTTTCTTCGGATATCTTGTAGGCAGTTTCCATCGAAGATGGATCTCCTTTCAGCGTTTTTATAAAACGGGCCATATCAGCCACAGTTGGTTGAGCAGCTTCTCTCGGAAAGAGAAATGCCAACGTGTTTTCCACTGCTACTGTGCTCGACATATTGTACCGCGTATGACAAAACAAAAAACCCGAAAACAATTCGACGACTGAACAAAAGCGTCTGTTCACTCCGAGATGCGATCTTGAACTGAGCAGGTGGTTTTGTCTTCGGTAAATGTTTTTTTTTACCTTTATTGACGAGCTTTTCAATCCGAGGTTAGATTATCTCGGAAACCACGTTTTACTTCCCTTCCGAAGGAAGAACCCACATTTTTGCGAGTTTTTTTGGGAGTGGGATTCGCTCCAAGTCCTCGGCGTGATTATACTGAGTCTTAATCAGGTTCGCTTCTTCGCTTCTTCGGTAAAAATGTTGAGCAGTCTGGTGATTTAGCGATTAGTTGGTGATTTTGCTGCCAAGTGGTTGGTTACCCAATTAACATTTTTACTATAGAAGAGCTAAAAAAGCAATTTCACTTCAGCGTTTGCTCCAATTCGGTGCCAAGTGGTGCTCGATATAAAGAAATATCCAAATCTGCTCTGGTCGGGATGCAAAGAAGCTCGGCAGAGCTGTTTAGGGATCGAAGGTGATCTGGCAAAGCATGAGAGGTGAGAGGGGAGGGGGTTGTCTTGGATTTGGACGATCAAAGGTTCCCAAAAAACTTTTTTGAGCATAAGTCAGTGTTGGCAAAAACTCAAATTCTTAAATCTCATGGTAGAGTTGTTTCACGCGCGATTCTTGACTCTCCAAACTCATCGCCGAAAAAAAGAGGCATGAGTTGACCCGTGATTTCACTAATTCCTTTATTTTTTGCTGTTCTTATTTTTTACATCGATGTTTTTAGGATTATATAAAATAACAAAAGCAATTCTAGCATATAATAACATTGAATTTCGTTCAAATTTAGTTGGATTTGTTTTACAAGCGAACGTACTTTTGGTGCTTGACTCGTGATCCAAAATCGCGCGCGAGTTTACTCACGCAGAAGTGGTTCATGACTGTACTTTGAGTGTGATTTTACCAACACTGCATTGGATTTACATAAATTCATAGCTTGTGTGTCTAAATGGAATTCATTCTTGTGCAACATCATGCAACCATATGCTGAGAAGTGGTGAGAACCTGAGAAGTGAAAAAAGAAAGTACGAGATAAGAAAGGGGACAATTGCCCTATCTTCCATCCTTCTCTTTCTCGTGTTTATCATGGAGAGTAAGTGGGAAAGAATAACAAAATGCGCACGCTGGTATGATAACGAAGTTCCCTAAAATCCCTCTAAAACCTCACATAAAACCATGAAACATCTAGAACCGCTTAGCGAGGTACTCTCTCTCTCTTCATGAGAGTTTCCTATTTCATGAATACATTCTAACACAACTCAACACAAGCCTCTGAAACCCTCTAAATGCCTTCTAAAAACCTCCCTAAATGATCTGAAACGGCATGAAACGCCTCAGGAAACACCTTTAAATCATCACCTGAGAGCCTGTGAAGCCCCTTGGGACTCCTCTGAAGTCTCCTGAAGCGCCTTAAGATGCCTCGGAACCTCCCTGAAACTCTCCCTGAAATTTCCTTCAAACTCACCTGAGAGCCTCTGAAACCCCTTTCTTGAAACGCTCTAAACCACCCTGAAACGTCTTGGAGAGCCTTCGAACGCCACTGATACCTTCCTTGATGCATCCGAGAAGTCCACCATCCGAGAAGTCGTGGCTTTGCTCACTTGCAAAAGGCAGCTTTTCCAAATTGAGAGCCGTATTTGTATTCTCCAAAGTTTACCCTTAAAACATTAAAGAAATTTTATAATATCTGAAATTTTCTTCGTTCCGCACTGATTGATTAAATATGATTAAGATTGTGCTAATCGGTGATTAAAGGTGGTTTAATCTGCCATAAAATAATGAAAACAAAGAAACCCGCACGACTGAGGCTCTCTATTTACACTAAAGCGTGCCACGTGCCCCCTATTACCGGTGGATCATCCAATTACAGTTTAAAATTAACTGACTGGAAACCACCAACCTCTCCATCAAACCCTCCTTCCTCGCTTGATCAACTCACCCGATCCACCGATCGAAAATTTGTACACCTCCGTAGGGGCGCACGGTGGGACGAATGGCCAAAAACGTGAACTTTTTTCAGTAGCGTCTTTAAACGTGATTTTATCGGCAGGGTGTCTTCGGATGAAAATTTTATAAAAATAGGGCGCGTCGAATGGCGTTTAATTTTAGTTCGCAACTTTGCCACAGGCGGCGCTGTAAAATCCAACTTTTTTGTTTGACGTTTTTTCAATATGGTGTCTTCGGCAAAGTTGTAGATATGCTCAATACAAATATCTTTGCCGAAGACACCAACCCTCTATCTCTACATTGCTTCAAGATACAGACGTATTTTATGAATGACCCCCCAAAAATCGTTTTATTCATATATTTCGAAAACGCGCAGTTTTAGAAAGTTGCAATGTTCTACAAAGTTGTGTAAAATGTCAAAAGAAACAACTTTGTAGAAGTGAATAGGGTTCTAAAATGGCAATAGGGTTAGTTATGGCTATTTTTTAGTTAAAAATAGCCGTTTTTCAAGGCTCAATAACTATCTTGGATGCAAATGGATGCAAATCAAACCCCACTAGGTTCAATATGTATTACTATTAGTTGAATATCCTGATGTTTTCGGTTGTATCCTCGAGTATCCTTAGCAGGGGTTCTTAATCTTACTAGAGCCTATTTTTGACGCTAAAACAGTAATATCAGTTTTTGTATGTCATTCAGAACCCCATTATCTTCTGTGAAGTGATAAATATTACCTATTCGCATAATTGTATGCTTTATTGCGCCTATAAAAATCAATTATTATCGAATTATTATCATATTATTTTAAAAACACTGCATAGAAGTGAGCTAAACCAGTCGGTCATATGTATCCAAGTAATCTCACCAGCAAGCAAATACACATATTATTTTCAGCACGTATAATAACCGAACAAGCAGAAAGTCAACTCATATTAAATCACTACGTTTCTTATGTCGAATACCCAATTACTAATTTTCTAATTCACTTAAAGGCGTCAACAGGCATGAGATTTTTTCGATCGCTGTGAGAATGATCTAAAT
Organism: Aedes albopictus; assembly: GCF_035046485.1. NCBI lineage: Eukaryota > Metazoa > Arthropoda > Insecta > Diptera > Culicidae > Aedes > Aedes albopictus. Next base: position 91,657,251 of record NC_085136.1, read on the forward strand.
AAATCCTGCATGAATGCAAATAAGCTTTTGTATACAAAATGTTTTAATGATTTCTAGTTATCAAAAAAGTTGTGGATATGCACAACATCTCTGATGAAAAGTAAAGGTTCCTCTAATCAAAAATCATAAAAGTTGTTTTGGGTATGTGTTGGAATATTAGAACTAATTTAGAGAAGCTGTTTCACCCTTTTACTGGCTTAAGCTAAGTTTCCTGTTGCCAAGTAGAGCGCTCAAGTAAAATTCCTCCTTTTTCCGTAAGTAATTTTGACATTTGTTTAGCCGACAGCATTTTTACGAAACGATGCTGTAAGAAGGATGTGAAGTAGGGCACTGCATATGGCGGTTGCTAGATAAATTGTTCGTTGTTCATGTGGCGTTTCGTGGCCTTGTTGTTTACGATTTGGACTTAGAGAAATTTCGTTCGTTTCCTCAGGAAGTGTGATTGAAATTAAAATTTAATTTTTGCGCGCGTATGGGGAAAATCCAGATTGTGAGATTTCAACGGAGTTCCAAGGGAAATGCTAATGAGAGACATTGCGCTGGGATTCTAAGGGAACTTTTAATGGTATTACAGCGAGAACTATGGTTGGATACTAATTATAAATTCTGCAATATTGGAGTTCGGACTACGGTGGGAGGAATTCTGCTGGGACGGTTACCTTGTGGAGTTTTAGACGAAATACGAGGTAGGACAAAGCTTCACGGGGAAGTTAATGAAGATCCACGAAAGATTCTTTGTGATGAATCTTTTGGCATTCCGTACGAAGGTTTTTGTTTGGGGTTTCGCAGAAAGTCCTCTTGAAATTCTTCCAGATGTTCCACCGAAAAATCCACCAGAAGTTCGCAGGGGATTCTCATAAAATGTCTCTGAGATTTTCATTAGAAGTTCTACAAAAAATCCCTCCGTGAGTTCCTTCTAATTCAGGATTTATTTATTTATTTTGTTTTTTTTGGGGATCTTCTAGGAGTTCCTTCAGGGTTTTCTCCAGAGGTGTTTTCTAAGATTCTACCAGGAGTTTTTTCGAACTATTCTACAATGATTTCACCCGGGATTTCTTTAGTATTTTTTATCCGGGGTTCACTCAGATATTTATTCGGGGATTCCCGCAGGAGTCACTCCCGGATCATTTCAAGAGTTCCTTCTAGGATTTCTACAGGAATTCATTCTTAGATTCGTCCTGTAGTTCTTTAAGTGATTCTTCCAGGAGCTCTTTCTAAGATACAACTTTTTGAGATTTCTCTAGGTTTTATCTGGACGTTTCTTATGTGAATCCTCAAAGAATTCCTTTTGTAATTTCTATAGCTTCTTCCGGGATTCCTTCAGGAACTCCTTCTAGGTTTCCTCTAGGAGTAAATTTATGGGTTCCTCTCATAGTTTCTTCTGATATTTCTCCAGGATTTTCTTCTAAGATTACACCAGGGGTGGTATCAGGGACCTCTCCAGAATTTTTACCCGGGATATCTTCCGGGAATTTTTCAAAAGTTCTTTCCGGAATTTCTTCAGAACTTCCAGACTCCTGGAAAATAAGCCAAGGTTTTTCCAGGAGTTCCATTTAAGATTTGTCCAGTAATTCATCCAGGATATCCTTCCGGGATTCCTCCAAGAACTTCTACTGGGATTCATTGCAGATTACATATTCTGGAATTCATTCTGGAAGTTTCTTAAATTTTGCTCATGGAAATACTCCAGAAGTTTTTTTTTATTCTTTATGGAAGTACTCACAGACTTGCTCTTGAGTTCCTTATATAATTCCTCCAACAGCTTCTTAAGGAATATCTCCAGCAGTTTTGTAGGGAATATCTACACGAGCGATTTTAGAGATTCTTTCAATAGTTTCTTCCTAGATAAAAATCTGAAGACATTCCAAAAGGTTCTGGAGAAATCCTAAAAAAAGTCGTGAAGGAATCCCTGAAAGAACTTCTAGAATAATTTCATAGGAATCTTCTGGAGAATTCCATGAAGGAATCTCTGAAGGAATCCCGTATGGAGTTACAGGAGTAATCCTAGAGAGAACTTGTGGAAGTTCTGAACAAATCCTAAACAAATTGCTGGAAGAATCTCTGAGGGAACTCCCTTTGGTATCCCAGAAAGAACTCCTGGAGCAATCCTGAATTAATTTCTAGAGAGATATAGGAAGGAATTTCTGGAGGAATCCCAAGCAGAAATTCTGAGGGAATCTCAGAGCAATTCTCGTAGGAATCTCGGAACGAATTCTTGGAATTTCGTAAACTACGTAAAGCTAATACCATACAAATTTCATCAAAATCGGTTGAATATTGGTGGAGATATCGTTGAAACAAGAATTTTGCCAATTGAGAAGTTTGAGCAAACGAATGTTTTAAAAAATATCACTTCTTCACTGTTATAGCTCTAGATCCAAAAATACTGAACCGATTTCAATCTGTTCTGTATGTAAAGTATTCATGTAGAAATATTGTGTAAAAATTTCATTCAATTTGATCTAGCCGTAATAAAGTTATAGCCGTATATGTGGCACAACGGGTGAAAAAATTTGCTAATATCTTATTTTATGATATTAACAATATCTGCGCCAATACCAAACTGAATTTGTTGCGATTGTTATGGTATTAGCTACACATTATATATTATTCCTGTTCAAAAAAATATTTGATTTTGTGAACGCAATGAAAAGCTATACATTATTTTCTGTGTCCAAATTTCATCGAATACAGTCTTTACTTCCCTGGTTCTAGTGCACCATAGAACAATCAACAAACGAAATAAAATGATTATGATGCAACAGTTTTTAGAATCATTGTCTCCTCATCAGCTAAACTCAAATGCTTTTTCCTTTTTTCAACTGTCGAACTATTTATAAACAATTCAGTTTTGGGGTGTTTTTATGAATTTTTAAACAACGTAACGGCAAATTATTCAACCTCAAGAAATTCAATCTTGTGTTCTGATGCAGCCATGCTGAGGGACGACGGAGTACACATTAGGGGCTGTCCATAAACCACGTGGTCATAGGGGGGGGTTCGGCCAATGACAATTTTGTATGGACAAATAAAAAATTTTGTATGGACTAATGACCACGCGGGGGGGGGGGGGGGGGGGTTGAAAAGTCCCAAAAAAATGACCACGTGGTTTATGGACAGCCCCTTATAGAGCGACACGGCTAAATACTAATGCACACTGTGAACGCGCAGGCGCGAAAGAAGAAACACAAAGAAAGAGAAATGTCCCTTTTACTCACGGAATAATACATCGACATATTATTCCGTACGGAAAATCAACAACATGACTGACAGCATCGCACGACAGTGCCATCTGTTGGCAAATAGCTTTCTGGCTGCGAATTACTTATCAACTGCGAACGCTTAAGTAATTTTGATTGCAAAAGTTTTACGTGAGCATTACTTGTCCTATCCTTTTACACAGTACTTACCAGGTGGAAACTAGCCATTAATCGAGAGTTACTTGTGCCATGTGTCCATTGACCTTCCAGTATAAATACAAACACTCTCCCGCTTGTTCGGCACCTGTCAAATTCATGTTGTTTCCGATAGCTGAAAATGCACCTTTTCATTTCCACAAATCAATTTGTAGCTATGTTTGAAAGTTGGGAAAATAGATACGCAAATGATTTCAGGTTTTCTAGACTTGCTGTTTGTTCGGTTACTATACGTGCTGAAAAAGAATATGTATATTTCTGGCGTGCGTTTTGAATAGGTCGTATGTTGACTGTGGTTCCTACCCTGATTCGACCTATTCAAATCGAAAGCCAGATTTACAATTATGTTTTGAACACACGAATACAATTTGCTTGCTGGTGAGATCACTTGGATACATATGACCGTCTGGTTTAGCTCACTTCTATTCAGTGTTTTATGAATAATATGACAATAACTCGATAATAATTGATTTTTGTAGGCGCAATAAAGCAAACAATTATGCGAATAGTTAATATTTATCACTTCACAGAAGATAATGGGGTTCTAAATGACATACAAAAACTGATATTACTGTTTTAGCGTCAAAAATAGGCTCTAGTAAGATTAAGAACCCCTGCTAAGGATACTCGAGGATACAACTGAAAACATCAGGATATTCAACTAATAGTAATACATATTGAACCTAGTGGGGTTTGATTTGCATCCATTTGCATCCAAGATAGTTATTGAGCCTTGAAAAACGGCTATTTTTAACTAAAAAATAGCCATAACTAACCCTATTGCCATTTTAGAACCCTATTCACTTCTACAAAGTTGTTTCTTTTGACATTTTACACAACTTTGTAGAACATTGCAACTTTCTAAAACTGCGCGTTTACGAAATATATGAATAAAACGATTTTTGGGGGGTCATTCATAAAATACGTCTGTATCTTAAAGCAATGTAGAGATAGAGGGTTGGTGTCTTCGGCAAAGATATTTGTATTAAGCATATCTACAACTTTGCCGAAGACACCATATTGAAAAAACGTCAAACAAAAAAGTTGGATTTTACAGCGCCGCCTGTGGCAAAGTTGCGAACTAAAATTAAACGCCATTCGACGCGCCCTATTTTTATAAAATTTTCATCCGAAGACACCATGCCGATAAAATCACGTTTAAAGACGCTACTGAAAAAAGTTCACGTTTTGGGTCATTCGTCCCACTGTGGGGCGCTTCCGAAAAAAAAAAACAAGTGGGGCACGTGCTCGTTTTTCCGTTCAACGTCCATCGCATCGCCGTTACTCAACCGCCACGAAAGCTCCAGGTGCAAATTTACATTTCCTTGTCGCGTCGTCCGATCAGATGATGATGATGACGCGGCGGCGACGGATCGGACTCCATCATTAGTTTCAGGCTCGGGGTAGACGCGGAGCGAACTTGCTAAGGGTGTTTTTTGTGCTATCATTCATCAACGAACGCGCAGCCCTGGAAACGTGGAAAGTGCCTAAGCCAACCTTAGGTTCCGAGTTGAGCTGAGTCGTGGATTAAGCATGTGAGTGGAGAGGGGGAGAATTCAGAATAATGAGTATCACCACCTTGAGTTTCGTTGTTTCGTTCGGTGGATCGATCGTCAATAAATTTCTTTCGATGGTGAAGGGCAGAAGCACTACGACTGGGGAATGGTTTCTTTATTGTTCAAAAAACTAGAGCACAGCGGGTGCGGTGGGTTGATAAATTAGATTTTCGTATAATTAGAATAATAATAAAATTCGGCTTCGTTAAAATAAATAATCCTATATACAAAATGGCGGCTAGGGGATGGATTCGTTCAGTCCATGAGGGTGTCCGAGGGGAGCTGCTGGTGATGGCTCTCGAACCAGTCGATGGAGTCCAGAAATCCCGGATCGTTGGTGGTTCGCTGTAGAAGGGCCTGCTCGTCGTCCTCTTCGAGTTCACTTTTGATCATCATGATTTCGGCGTATTGCTGTTGGTCGATCATGGAGAGGATCTTGCCGTCCTCCTCCAGGGGTCGATTGGGGAAGACTGTGGCCCCGTCCTTGTGGTCCTCCGGTTCCTGGGCGTAGTTGCTCTGCGGAGAGAAGGCGATGGCCGATTCGCTCATCAGATCGTCCGAGTCTTCCTGGATGATCGAGCTGGTGTCTCCGAAGAAGGAGCTGTCGTTGGGAGAATCGTCGTACAGGCTCTCCGGGTCCAGATACTGGAAGGTATTGGTACCGGGAATGCGGATGTACTGATGGCCGTTGATGATGGTGATCTGGGTTTGATCGAAGGAAGCTCCGGTGGAGTTTCCGATGGCACGAGGTTTGATTGCGAGGAAGAAATTGTTGGCCTGCAACGGTTCCGGTGGAGGAGTAGCCGGAAGCTGAGTGCCTTCTTGCTGTTGTGGAGGTTGAATCTTGAAAACACTGCCTTCCTTTTCTGGATCCAAGGATAGAAGGCGTTCCAGGCACTTGATGTATTCTACAGCCATACGAAGAGTTTCCACCTTGCTTAGTTTCTTGTGAACTCCACGGGCCGTGCCGGCTTCAAAGACTTCTGCGATCTCTTCCGGAATCCGTTGACGCAGAGCAGCGAAACCGTTGTTGACTTGTTGAACTCGATTGCGCTCCCGGGCGTTTCGCCGTTCAACAGCACTGATTGTACTCTTCGGATCGGAGTTCTTACGCCTTCCCGGACCAGGAGACGCCACATTTCCCAAAGGCTTCCGTAGTTCACCGGACACTGTGTTGAACATCACATTCTCGATACTTCCGAGCGTTCCCAAGGGAATCTTCCGCTTCAGCACTACTGTAGTCTCGTTTTCGTCAAAGTTCTCCACGTTCGACCCTATCGGGATCATCACTTGGTTCTCCTTGAACTTCATCCGCTTCAACGGATTGAGACCGGAGATGTTCCGCAACGAAACGGTGGTCATGTTCGACGCCATTACCGCACAATCTCTTAACGTAACACTAACTATCACAAACGTAATCAATCTCAACTTGGGTTGGGAGTCCTTGCCCTGGCTACACTTCCTACATGTTCGTTCAACTACCTTGCACTACCGTTACAATCCACCGGATCGAGCCTCTCGGAACCACCCGGACGTTCTGTTCCGTTCTGAGGCTGGTTTTGTTCTGGCGTTCCGTGTCGCGTGCCAAACTGTCTTTAGCTGCACCGGTGAAAAACCCCGGGAAAAACGGACATCTGGCGTTGCTGTCTCACTTCCACCTCCGGAGCTTCATATATGCCCGGGCCCGTTTATTAAAGGGAATTATTTTCAATACAATCACCCCGAATCGAACCTACCGAACTGCTGTAACGGAACGGAGGGGTTCCCGATCCTATGTACTTCACCACTGTTTTTGTGCTCCCTGATGACGACGATAATGTGTGCAAAGGTGTGTGCGAACGCCAAGCTAGGCGAACTGCCTAGCAGACAGGATCGTCGTTCGTCCTTACAATCAAACGGCTATATTGCGCAAGGCGATTACGTTTTTTTTTTCTCGTCCCTTTAGGTACTTCCACTGGAGGGGGATATCAGGGTGAATCGCTTCCTTTAATTTAGGCTTTCATACATTATTGGAATCCGAAAAGGTCTATTAATTATTAGTTACAAGAATTTGAATCGGTTTATTAGGCTCCTTGAGACTAAAATTATGGATTAATACAACAGGTACCCAATTATCCCGTTAAAGCCTAAGGTATTCGGAACCATTTCAGAAAGTTTCAAAGCTTTTTCGGCGAGTTTCAGAGGCATTACGCTGGCGTTATTAATAGTTTCGGAGGGTCTCAGGTGCGTTACATGGGGTTCGATGGGGATTTTCGAACCATTTCAGGCAGTTCAGAGCACTTTCGGCGGGCTTCAGAGGCCTAACCGAGGCGTTTTTGGGGGTTTCGGAGGATCTCAGGTACGTGTATAACGGCCCTAGGGAGTTTAAGGGAAGATTTCGGAGGCATTTCAGGATGCTTCAGACCATTTTTGACGAGTTTCAGAGGCGTTATTGGGGGGTTTTGGAGGATCTCAGCAGGTGCGTTAGATGAGGTCCGAGAAGGTTCAGAGGAATTTCGGAGACATTCAGGAAGTTCAATAATCACTGCTTACTTGTCATTCCTCACTCACTACTCATTTCTCACTCCTCACTCCTCACTCCTCTTTATTGTTCACTCCTCACTCTGCATTGCTCGTATCTCACTCCTCACTCTTCACTGCGCAGTATTTAGTAATCTCTGCTCACACCTACTACTCATTTTCTACTCCTTACTGCTCACTTCTCAGTCCTCAATGTTTCACACGCATCATTGCTTAACGCTTCTTACTTTACATTTACACTCTCCATTATTCACTTATCATCCCTCACAAATCGCAGCTCACACTTCACTTATCACACCAATCTTTTCACTTATCACTCGGATTTTCTCACTGGTCACTCCCACATTCTGCGCTCTTCACAGGTTACTCCTCGTCCTCGCAACTTGTTCAAACTTTTTACTTCACATTCTACATTGGTAATTCCTCACTCTTTATTACTCATCCTTTACCCCTAAATGCTCACTTCTCATTCCTCATCATTTGTGGGACAGCCTTTTATGCGTATAAGCTGAACATGAGAATACTTTTGGGATGAAAAAACATTAACATTGGACAGCTTATGGTGACAAATTGAACATGGGACAAATTTATTTGATGCTGTTTTCATAGAGTTTTCGAACAAAGTACAATGGTGTTTTTTTTTCAAATTTACGTAAAAAAATGCAATTTGGCGATAAGAAGTCAATATCGTCAAAAAGTTACATGGGACAAATGTGTTGCATACAGCAGTATTGCGCCCAATTGAGAATAATTCCAGGAAAATCCTTCCATGTGTTACTTTTTACGAAAATGTTATGTAATTGTCGCGAAAGGGACATTCTTGCAGGAATACCTGCAATTTCACAATGAATTTCGCAAGAATTTTTCATAAATTCAAGACATTTCTCGAGGATTACCTTCAGTGACTCCACCAGAAATTCCTTCATGACTTTCTTGAGGGTTAATCGAAAACCAATCGGCAATGTTTGCAAAAAGAAGATTCTCGAAAGATTTTTTGATTATCCCTTCAAAATGTATCCCTATCCTATGGATCTCTTCGGAAATTTCGTCAACGATTCCTCCAAATATTATTTCAGATACTCGCACAGGAATTTTCCTTGGCACTCTTCTATAACTTTTAGTGAAAATTTCCTTCCGCAAACACAAACATTCAATTGTGCTGGTAAGTTATGCTACAATGACGATATCTTCGATAAATATTTCTCACTAGAGGTAGTGAAAATTGCAAATAATCAAATGACATTTTTTTTTTACATTTTCCAACCCTGTCCACGGGTTTTCTCAGAAGTTTCTTCCTGAAACTCCTCCTGGGATTCGTCAAGGGATTCTATAGGAAGTTTACTCAAGGATTGCTGCACCAGTTCATGCTTGTATGCTTTAATGTGCTTCTTCAAACATATCTGGTGGAATTGTTCCATAAATATTGCCAGGTTTATTTTTTCAACAGTTTTTCCTCGGAATTTCTCTGAAATTTCTCAAGAAATTCAACTTTCTAGGATTTTTTTGGGCTTCTGCTGGAATTCCTCCAAACGTCTCTTCAAAAGATGCTATTCTAGGCTTTATTCACAAAGATTCACACATTCAGAAATTCTTTTAAAACGTCCTCAAGGGTTCTCCTTTAGAAATTCAGATTTCTATTTTAGAATTTTTTTTCGGAAATTATTGCTCGAATTGCATCCTAGGTTCCTTTAGGGATTTTCTCGGGTATTAATTTCAAAACCCCTATAGCAAATCAACACAGGGATTCTTTGGAAGTATCTCCAAAGGTTTCTCCGATAGCTCCTTCAAGCATTACTCCAGGCATCGTTTTGGATTTTTCCAAAGATTCGCTCAACAATTTCAGCAGAAATTACTCCAAAATCTGTCCTTAGAATTTTCCATGGATTTTTCAAGATTTTTTCCTGGGAATACTTGCAGAGTGTTCTTCAGTTTCTCCTGGTGTTATTTAAAAAACTCCTCGAAACTTCATTTTACTATATTCCCAGTGTTTCTCTGAAAAATTTCTCCGTGATTTTTTTTTTATTGTTTATGCAGGATTTCCTTCAGATTTTTTTTTTAGGAAGTAGGTTTTTGTGTGCAAATCCCTTTAGGAATTGTATCAGCAATTCTTTCAGAGGTATCTCCAGGAGTTCTTCCAAGGATTCCTTAAGAAAATCCCCAAGAAATTCCTTCATGAGTTTCTTGAAGGTTAATCCAAAACCAATCTGCAATGTTTGCAGAAAGAAGATTCTCGCAAGATTTTTTGATTTCCCCTTCAAAATGCATCCCTGTCCATGGATCTATTCGAAAATTTCTTCAGGGATTCCTCCAGATATTATTTCAGATACTCGCACAGGAATTTTCCTTGGCACTTCTTCAGGAGCTTCGCAAGATATTTCTATAAAGATTACACTTGAAGCTGGTCCACGGGCAGGGTTGTGAAATGTCACGGAAGTGTCATGGAAAAAATGTCATGACACTTTCCAGTTCCATAACTTTTAGTGAAATTTCCTTCCGCAAACACAAACGTTCAATTATGCTGGTAAGTTATGCTACAATAACGATATCTTCGATTAATATTTCTCACTGGAGGCAGTGGAAATTGCAAATAATCAAATGACATTTTTTCGACATTTTCCAACCCTGTCCACGGGTTTCCTCAGAAGTTTCTTCCTGAAACTCCTCCTGGGATTCGTTCAGGGATTCTACAGGAAATTCACTCATGGATTGCTGCACAAGTTCATGATTGTATTCTTTCATGTGCTTTTTCAAACATTTCCGGAAGAATTCCTCCACAATTAATGTTAATGGCAATTAAAATATTGACGGTTTTTTTTCAACAGTTTTTCCTAGGAATTTCTTCGAATATTCTCAAGAAATTAAACTTTCTAAGATTTTTTTTGGAAATTCCTCCAAACGTTTCTTCAAAAGATGCAATTCTAGAACTTTTTATTTCACAAAGATTCGGAAATTCTTTTCGAAAGTCCTCTAGGGATTTCCTTTAGAAATTCAGATTTCAATTTTAGAAACTTTTTTTCGGATATTATTGCTTGAAAATCTGTCCTTAGCATTTTCCATGGATTTTTCAAGATTTTTTTCTGGAAATACTTGCAGAGGGTTCTTCAGTTCCTCCTGGTATTATTTCGAAAACTCATTGAAACTTTATTTTTTTATCTTTTCAGTGGTTCTTTGAAGAATTTCTCCGTGATTTTTTTATTGTTTCTGCAGGATTTCCTTCAGATTTTTTTTAGGAAGCAGGTTTTTTGTGTACAAATCCCTTTAGGAATTGTATTATTAATTCATTCAAAGGTATCTCTAGGAGTTCTTCCAAGGATTCCTTCAGAAAATCCCCTTGAATTTTAATGAAGGGTTTTTTCAAGAGTTTCACCAGTATTGTTGTCTGAGATTTCTGTACACATTTTTTGAAGATCCCTCCAGAATTTCCTATACGGATTTTCCAGGAATCTCTCCAGAGGATTCTCAAGCCTTTTTTCCTTGGAATTACTTGCAGAGTTGCTCCATAAGTCTCTAGTTAAGGGGGTATTTTAATGTGTTTCTTCAGGCAGCCATCCAGGAATTGTTTCCGAAATTGCTTTAGGATTTTGCTTCCATGAATTCCTCCAAAAACAATTCAAGTTTTTTTCTAGGAGTATTTCTTAGGGTATTTCCAGGAGTTTAAAAGGGATTTTTTGAGATAATCCTCAAAAGGGTTTCTTAGAAATTCTATCATGGATTCTTCGAAGAAATCTTCAGTAATTTTGGGATTTTTTGTAGGAACTTCCGAATATTCCTTGGAGAAATATCTGAACAATTTCCGCAGGACTCTCTTCAGACATTCCAGAAAATATTCCTGATGGAACCGCAAAAGCAATTTCTAAAAAACATCATTGTTGGAATTTTTCGATAAATCACCGAAGGAATTTCTTAGGCAGTTCTTGAAGAAACTTTGGGAACAATTTCCGAAGCCTTGTGGGATTTTTAAATAAATTTTTAGAATAAATTCTGAAAAACTCTTTGGAAGAAGTTTAGAAGAAATCATTTGATGAAATTTTTGAATAAAACCCAAAAAATCTGAAGAAGTCTCAGGAGATAAATCCATCTCCTCAAAGAAATTTCAGAAGGAATCTCAGCAGACATTTCTGAAAGAAACCCTAAGGCGTTCCATTATCAGGAAGGCGGACTCTCCCCTGAAGTTTTAGTTTAAACCTTTCATTCCATGAACGTATTAGAACACTTCAGCTAAACCCCACATTTAGGTGCATGAGCAAAATTTTCGGTAGTGAAGAATTTTTAGTAAATTCCCTGTAGAAATCTGAGAAGGTACTTTTGAATGAATCTCTGGAGTAATACCCGAAAAAATCCCCGGGAAGCTTTTAAAGGAATCCAAGAAGGAATGTCTTGAGAATTTCCTGGAGAAACTTCTCGATTTATTCTTGGCGGAATTCCTAGAAAAAAAAATGTGCGAAAATTCCCGCAAGAAATCAATGATATAACTCCTAAAGGAAACCGCGGAAGTATTTCGAAAATAATCCTTAAGGAACTCCGAGAGAAATCTCAAATCAAATATTGGAAAAAATCGTTGCAAAAATCCCATAAGGAACCCTGGCAGAAATCCTGGGAAAATCTTTAAGGAAATTTTATGAAAAATTAATGAAGCAATTCCAGAAGTAATTACTGAAAAAATCCCGGGAGTAATCGGAAAACGAATACCTGAAGAAATCCATGAAAAATATGAAGGAATCCCTGAACGAATTCCGGACTTATGAAAGAAGGAATCGCGGAAAAATATTTTTAAAAATCTCGAGATAAATCCTTGATGTAATTCCGGGAGAAAGGAAGCCCTACTGGAATTCCCGAATGAAGTCTTGACGGAAACCGAATTGAAATTTTTAAAGAAATCCCAGATAAAATCGATTGAGGAACTCCGGATAAAATCAACTAAGGAATAACGAAAGAAATTCCGTAACCTGCGAAAAATTTCTGAAGGAATCCTGGTAGGAATTCCTGGAATAGTTCTTCCTGAACCGCGGAAAGAATCCTGGGGAAAATCTCGGAAAAAGTCACTTAGAAAATACCAATCAAAGCTAATTATAACGAAGTCATGCGGCGATTAAGCCTTCATAGTATGTAGTACCAATATTGTACCAATTGGGGAGAGCTACAGGATGTTGCAGGGGAGATTCAAGCGGGTCCTAGGGAGTTTCAGAGGCTACCAGGAGGAGTCGGGGGCGTTTGAGGCAGTTTCAAGGTTCTCTCAGAGGGCTTCATGGGGTTCCTGGGGTTCATATGGGTGCCTCAGGTGGCCTTAAAAGCATTTTAAGGGGTTTGCGAGAATTCCAGGGGAATTCCAGCGGGTCTCATGGGGCTCTTAACGGTGTCTCAAAAGCGTCTACGGTGGTCTCAAAAGTTTCCAAGAAGCTCCAGGGGGTCTCATGGGCTTTTAAGTAGGTCTTAGGGGTGGCGAGTTTAAGAGGAGGTTTACGGGTATTCTGGAGGTATTTCAGAAAGCTTCCAAGCATTTTCAGGGGGTTTCACAGGCGTGACAGGTGTTTTCAAGGGTTTCGGGAGATCTCCGGTGCGTCACATGGGATCCGAGGGGGTTTTATGGAGATTTTGAAGGCATTTTAGGAAGTTTTAGAAGATTTTCAGAGATCCCTTCACAAAAATCATTGAGACGCCTTAAAAACCTTCATAATTCCATTTAAAAGCCCTTGAAATCCCCGTAATCCATGTTAAATACTCTTGAAGCCGCTTTAATTTAAGGTGGTTTCTGAAATGCCCCTGACACGACCCTGACCTCTAACATCCCTGAAACCTCCCCTCCATAATCCCATTGGAACGCTCTTAAAATCATCATAATTAAATTTAAACCATGGAATCCCTTTGGAGCGCCTTCAAAAGACTCCAGAAAACCCCTGAAACACCTCTGAAAATGTTATCATAGGCTCTTAAAACCACAAGGATCGCCCGTAAAATGTTCCTGAAAAACCCTGAAACTCTAGGCACTTGAAACGTACCTGAACCCCTTGTTACGCCCTTTAAAGGCTGCCGAGACCCTCCTGATTCGCTCTTATGGCTCCTTGAAACATCCCTGAAACCGGCGTAATCCCATTGAAATGCTTAAGAAACTTGACAAAATGCACTAAAAAGGCTCCTGGAATCCTCCGGGACCCCCCTGGATCCCCCTTTTTTTGAGCTCTCTGGGAACTTTCTCCAATCCCCCTTGCCTCATCTCAAATATCCAGGAGCAAGACCTGTTCTGGCAAACTAGATTCCCACATTAAATCCCTGACCTATTTTTTTTTTTTTCATAAAACTTCCTCTCTAGATGCCCTTTTCAAGTTTTGCACTCCCAGCCAATGGTAACAAGAGGATCCAGTGTAGATGGGCTTGGTGGTCTATAGTGGCTATTGATTTTGATTCTTATGTAGCAGATCCTGGGTTTAATCCCTGGTCCGCCCCTTTCCTCCTACTTCTTTGTATATACTTTCTCCTTCCTCTCTACATATACAACTCAAGTATATTCACATGTTAATAGCCATCGCTAGAACAGAAACGGGTTGGAAAAACCGTTTCCCTTCCTTCCAACTATTACAGCACAGTGTCAATCTATCAGCTAACGCCAGCGAGTTATGGAATCAAGCGAACTGTGCCACATTACCTTCTTCACACTTCCTCACACTTCACACACTAATTTTCCACTCTGCGCCTGGCATCCACGCATCAATGTGTGAACCCTTTGCCAACCATATCCAACCAACACTCCCACATCCTATGATTTTGTGCAGACGCAGAGGTATATTCGGTCTGCAGTGGAGACAAATGATTGCAATCATCACTTCCTTCCCCTTCCCCACATTGACCTGCAACCTGGCGTGATAGGCTTGGAAGTCTCCAGTAAGCCTAGTGATTAAGGCTATGGATCGCCAATTCGGAGACGGCGGGTTCGATTGCCGTTCCGCTAGGGAAAATGTTTTCGACTTCCTGGGCATAGTGCACCATTGTACTTGCCTCACAATATACAATGCATGCAATCGCAGGCAAAGAAAGCCCTTCAATTAATAACTGTGGAAGAGCTCACAGAACACTAAGTTGAAGAGAGGCAGGCCAAATCCCAGTGCGGATGTAGAGCCATAAAGAAGAAGAACAATACGGCGCCATTGTCGCCCAAAAATAGAAAATCACCATAACTCACACAATGAAGATGTGATACGACAACAATGTTGATGATGATATTGTTTTTCACGGGTAAGGACGCGAGCTCCTGCCAAATTTAGACTAATCCCTTAAATTTCATCAAGCCAATTTTTAACATGATCGATACATCTTGAATCGATCATTTTCATATGAGGTGCATTCCACCCCATTCTCAACCTTTACCAACTTCTTGCGCAAGGGTCCTTCCCGGGTTCTGCTACTGCACTACCATAGGGTGACAAAAAGCAAACAGCAAAACCATTTGCGCAAAGGTGCGTTCGAACGTTCGTTCGTTACGTACCAACACAGTTCGTTCCTTTTGGCTTCGATCCTCCAGGATACTTTTCAGGCTATGCTCTGTGCTGCGCTATGTGATCTAACTTTTGGGCCCACCGGGCGGGGTTGCCCGTCCTCTCGGTTGCATTGTAGTCCTCGTCCTCGCTCGCGCCGTTGCGTTGGAAGAGTTTTCCACCACGGAACGGACGGGTCGTCTTCGAGAATAAAGGCAAACTTTTCGCTACGGTTGTTTACCGATTCTGAGGTTTTATGTGTGCTCGGGAGCTCCATGAGGATTGCGCTCTCGGTAGACTCCGAGGCGCACCCGTTTTTTTTTTCTTTTCAGTTTGATAGAAGGAAGAGAGAGGAGGAAGAATTAGGACTAGGTTTTACCTTTTTCTTCAAGAGCGTGACGTTATAGATACAGCTGTAGGTAATGTTACACGCGAGAACACGGATGGAGAGCATATTGGCACAAATGCTTCACCGTATATGTAGTTTCTTATGTACGTTGTTTAAATGTCTTCTAGATTGCAATTAAGGATATTTAAATTCATGCTAGTAAGGTAAGGGGTGTGCAGGATTAAATTCCGATGTATGCTTGGAAATGCATCCTTATGTATGGTTCTAGATCAAATTCTCTTGATTGGTTTAGTACATAGTTTCCACTGATACATTAAATTGCATACCCTATGTCTGCCTTAAATCTTTTTAAGGTGAATCAGAATATTTCCACTTTTGCAGTGTTTCAAGAGTTTCCACAGCAGAAGTTGCCACTGAAAATTCTGCAGTATTCACAACTCGATTCACGGATTTCACAGCTGAATTACTAGTTTCGATTGCTAAATTTTCAATTTTTACAACGGAATTAATATTTCCTCAATCGAGTTTGCAGTTTCTACGACCGAAGTCATTATTAGACACCGTTCACAGTTTTATCAGCTGGATCAATAGTTTTGAATGCAGACCGTGCACAAGGGAGATAATTTTGGGGGTTAAACCCCTCCTTTTAATGATGTTCTGTACACTAGACACCCCTTTTGAAAAAATCAGGCCAAATTGGCCAAAATAGAAATCAAATTTGAGAATATGGCCAAAACTGACGCAGTGCTTTTATTCGGGCCAGTGCCACATTCAAGTTTTAGCTTCATTTCTGCATTTTTCCTACAAAATATAGATTGAAACCTTCCATTTGACACAATGGTAGTTTTAATTGGATTGTTGATTACTTTTATAAAAATGATTTCCTATAGACTGGTCAAAACCGGTGCCCGCACCCGATAATTTACTTTTCAAACAAAAAACACTGGTTTAAATGTTATGATTTTATGGAAATTTTTAAAAGTTTTGAAGTTTTTTATAAGGTTTGAAAAACTATCTATTTTTTTTTGGACTACCATGTCTCAAAATTGGTCATTTTAATGACGAAATGATTATAGGCCGATTTTCATATAAGGCTGACATAAATTTCGATTTCTCTTACAGGGGGTGGCCAAAATGTTTGGGATAGGCAACTTTCTTTCGCTCTCAAAAAACTTCAACATGATGTAACTTTTCATAGAGTGCATCGAAAGTTCTCAAATTTTGACTTTTTGTCAACGTGTTATATAAGCATCTTTGATACAAAATTGAGCTCGATTGGTTAATCTTTCGCAAAGTTAGAACCGTTCATGTAAATCACAATTTTTGGAACAACTTGTTTTTGAACAGTCATATCTCTGAAGCCAGTGAACCGATTTGAATGAAATTTTGAACGTTTATCAACAATATATTAATACTTCACAAGTTTTCAAAATATAGGTACTTTTTAAACGTTGAAAAAAGTTACGATGCATTGACAATTTTTGGATCTTTCTCCCAAAAACGCATTTTTTTACATCATTGTTTTGATTTCCAAAGATTTTCTACCTCTGTTCTCAAGATATCTATGATAAAATATAGAGCTATTTGGATTGAAGGAAGAACTTATTTAGTAACTTTTGTGCGGCATTGTAAATTTGACTTGTTTTAAAAGAAATAGGTGAAAATGTCAAACCGCCATAACTTTATTCATCATGAGAAAACAATAAATTTTATTACGTCGTATCTAGTATCAATATATTGTTGATAAACGTTGAAAATTTTATTCAAATCGGTTTACTGGCTTCCGAGATATGACAGTTCAAAAATTGGAAGGCCTCAAAATAATGTTTTACGAGAACAAATATAGCTTTGCGAAAGATAAACCAATCGAGCTTAAATTTGTACCAATGATGCACATATAATAGGTTGACAAACAGTCAAAATTTGAGAATTTTTTATGTACTCTATGAAAAGTTACAGCATGTTGAACTTTTTTGTAAGAGAAAAAAATGTTGCCCATCCCAAACATTTTGGCGAACCCCGTGTATGTCAACACCCCAACCCCAAAAGTATTGGTAGGAGTTCAACATTTTGAGGGGAACACGAATAAATAATTCAAGCAATTTTTACAATTTACGGAGAAGTTAGAGTCTTCACAAGTCCAATGAATTGAGCGATTTTGTCTTGGGTATTTTTTCAATAAAATCCATTTTTTATTATCATCCCGAGTCAACGAATATTGGGTCAAAAGAAGAAAATAAAATTTATTTCGGCCTAAATTAAAAAAAAAACTTTTTAAGAAATGAGAATACTCCATGCAAGATTTTTAAATTTTTCGCAAATCTCTCATTTGGAGAAGAACCGAACAAAATTGACTTTGGAATAATTCCGAAAATTCAATATAAAGACAACTATGTTCTTCTGCAAAGTCAGGCAGTCTCATAAAACACACAACCTTTCAGAACAAACCCATAACTTAAAACATTTCGTTTACAAAATAATAGAGAATACACAATTTAGCTCTTTTTTCTTGTAATTTAATTTTTGCGATGCTTTGAAAGTTTTGCTGAGGAATATTTTCTTTTTTTTACAGATCAAATTTCAAGTTATTACGAATGTTCAGAAAAAAAATTGAGAGGAACCGGAAGAATCTGAAATTTAACCCCCCAAACATGAACATTTTGTTTGAAAAACAGCCAAGAGGTAATTCAATTGTTTGGTCCATCGCTTAGGGCGGAAGGAGGGGGATTCAGAGAAATTGTCCAACTGTATGTATGAAGTATGCTAAGAAGCGAATTTCCGGTTAAAAAAATTGAATTTTAAATTTTAATGGAATTAGTTGAACTCATTCAATGGCCACTAGGGTACGTCAAATGTCATTGACGCCTGGAAATCGCATGTTTTCTTCCAAAAACGCGCAAACTGTGAATTCTTTCAATTTTTTTTTTGCTTTTTACAAAAAAAAAATCAAATTTAGGGTTTAATAACTTTTTACCTGCTTGGCCAATTTCAAATCTTGAAGTGCGCTTTTGCAGATATTTTTGATATCTGAACTTTTTGTTTTTTTTTTTAATAATTTTATTTATGTGCGTGTTAACTTGAGCTAGTTCTACACTCTAAACTTTTTGTGAATAAACTGTATCTTTAGATAATTGTTCCAAAATTGATACATATGAAAAACACATATTTTTCCAGAAAAATTAGAATTTCGGCCAAACTTAGATTATTTTCATGAAAAGTTTCGATCCTACAATTTAAAAATTTAAAATTTAAAAAAATTATTCATAGTCATGATATGGGAACGTGAAACTTCACTTTTTGGAGTGCTCAGGAAAAATAAAAAAAAACTCCACTGTGTTCCATATCCATTAAACTTATGCTTTGTATCTGGTTTGAGTGAAAAATCAAGATTTTAGGTATGTTTTGGCAGTTTTTGGTAAAAAATGCCATACAAATGAATACTTAAACGAGTAGTTTGTTCAGGGCATCATCAGCAGTCCTGGGGAGTTTTGGGCGCTCGCAGCGGTTTCAAGCAGTTTTCAGATACATTCCAGGAATGTTTTTGTGGAAATCACATGGGTTTTCAGGGAATTTTATAGATCTCAGGTACATTTCCGGGTGTTAAGGGTAAGTTTAAGCGGGTTTCCGAGACGTGAGAGTGGGTTTATGAAGGGTTTATATGTGCTTCTGGAGATACCGGGGCGTTTCAACGGATTTCAATGGCATTTCTTGATGTTTTAGGGATGCAAAAATGATTTCAGGAGGTTACTAAGGATATTCTAGCGATCCCGGAGGAATTCGGTGGGTTTTAAGGGGTTATAGGGCCATTTTTGGAGGAGTTTTTGGGGCGTTCCAAGAGCATTTTGGAGATCTGAGGGAAGTTCAGGTGGTTTCTGGGTGTCTCTGGGACGTTTCGAGATGTTCTACAAGGGACTTTAGGGAAATCAGCGACGTTTCAGATTGCCGAAAGAGGTTTTAGATGTGTTTCAGAGTACTTTCGGGAGTTTTAGAGGGGTTTCAGTGTCATTTAAGCGGGTTTCAAAGAGTTTCACGCCTTCCAGTGCCAACCGGATCAGTTGCAAACACCAGCTTTGCAGGGTTGTTGTCCAACATTCTTGCAACATGCCCTGCCCACCGTATCCTTCCGGCTTTGGCCACCTTCTGGATTCAAGGTTCGCCGTAAAGTGCAGCCCACACACCGTTCTCCTGCACACCGCCGAAGATCGTGCTGAGCACACGTCGCTCGAAAACTCCGAGTGCTTGCAGGTCCTTCTCGAGCATGGTCCATGTCTCGTGCCCGTAGAGGACTACCGGTCTCATTAGCGTATTAACATGGTGCATTTGATGCATGGGTGAATCTTTTTCGATCGCAGTTTCTTCTGAAGCCCGTAGTAGGCATTCACCACCAGTCCGACCTTTGCTGCTTCGCACTTCAGGCGGGTGTACAGCTCTGCGATCGTTCCAAATGTTCTGGCAATAATGTCCATGTCGTCCGCAAAACACACAAATTGACCGGATTTCGTAAAAATCGTTCCCTGGCTGTTGAGCCCGGCTCGTCGCATCACACCTTCCAGAGCTATGTTAAAAAGTAGGCATGAGAGTCCATCACCTTGTCGCAGTCCCCGCCGAGATTCGAATGAACTGGATAGTTCACCCGGAACCCTTACGCAGTTTTGCACACCGGCCATCGTTGCTTTAATCAGTCTAGTCAGCTTCCCAGGAACGCCGTTTTCGTCCATGATTCTCCATAGCTCTGCGCGGCCGATACTGTCGTATGCCGCTTTGAAGTCGATGAACAGGTGATGCGTTCGAACCTGGTATTCACGGCATTTCTGGAGGATTTGCCGTACGGTGAAGATCTGGTCCGTTGTCGACCGGTCGTCGATGAAGTCGGCTTGATAACTTCCCACGTACTCATTCGTTTTAGGTGTCAGACGACGGAAGATGATCTGTAATAGCATGATGTAGGCAGCATTCAAAATAGTGATCGCCCTGAAGTTCTCACATTCCAAATGGTCGGCTTTCTTGTGAATGGGCCAGATCACCCCTTTCTACCACTCCTCCGGTAGCTGTTCGGTTTCCCAGATCCAGGTTCTCTGAGGTCTCTCAGAGAGTCTCAGGGGTGTTTCAGGGAATGTCGATAGCGTTCATTAAGTGGTTGAAGGGGCTTCAGGGGTACATCAAAAGGTTTCAGAAAAATTTTAGGGTCACTTTTGGGTCTTCCAGAGTAGATTTTAATCTTAAGAGTGTTACGAAGAGTGTTACGTAATTGAAAGGCGGGGAAGTTCTGGTGCATTTCAGGGTATCTCAGGGGGTTCCAATAAGTTTTCATTTTTAGGGTCTGAAGTGGTACATGGCGTATCAGGGTGTTTTATAGTGTTTCAGTGCAGTTCTCAGGGGATCCCATAGGTTTCATGGGAGTTTCAGGTGAAGTTCTGGAACTCTGAAGCCATCTGGAATACCACTCAAACGCCTTAGAATGTCATTGATAGAGCTCAAACCTCAACAAAAAGTAAGCCATTCTGAGCCTTCCTGGATTGCTCCTGAGAAGTCCCTACAACTTTCTTAACCGCCTAAGATGCTCTCTAAAATATCCCAGGAGCCCGTTGGAACCCCAAGTACCTTAATCTTGTTAGGCTTCCCTGAAGGTCATTGCCAGTTCTGGGTGCTTCTTGGAGCCGTCTGAATCCCCGAAGAGCAAAGCATGTTCTAGTTAACTAAGTTCACCCGATTTTGTCAGTTTTGACCCGATTTTTTTCTGTATTAACGAGATTTTTAGCCATAGGCTAGTTCATCTCGGGACCCACGCTTTACTTCCATTCCGAAGGAAGAACTCACAATTTGTTGTTGTTTGTCGGGAGTGGGATTTGATCCCAGGTCCTCGGCGTGATGGTCACGTGCTTTTTAACCATCACACCAGATCCGTTCCACTTGACCCGATTTTGTCAGCCTGTTTTGAAGTAGAAAAATAAAAGTGTTTTTTACTCAGCATTGCAATTTTATATTCAATATTAATTCAGTTGATGTCTATTGTTGTCATATAAAAAATACGCAATGAACAAATCTCGTGTAACTTTTGAAAACGGCCAAACTTTTTTTACAAACTAACACATTTCTGCCGTTTTAGCGCCCAACCCTAGCCAATGTTTTAAACCAATTTCGTGATAAATTGCTGAAAGATTCTCGTTCTCTCTTCTTCTTGGCGTAATTTTCCAACTGGGACAATCATAAACTGAGATCCCCCACAGCCAATATCTATTTTGCATATGTATATCGTGTGGTAGTCATGAAGGTATTTTAAACACAAGGTTGCTAAGGAAGTTTCCGTTATGAAACGTTTCTGGGTCAACCGGGAATCAAACCCGCCACCCTCAGCATGGTTTTGACGATTGCACGTGCGCTTACCATATCAGCTATATTGGCTTAAAGACTATTCTTCTTAATTTCATCTGGTACAGAACAAACAATAAAGTTAGCCTGTTGTTGTGGTAACAAGTCTACCAATTTACTTCTGTTTCACGGCATCTCTGGAATTCCTTCAGGTTTACTTGTGAAGATTGCTTCAGAAATTTATGATGAGATTTATGTTATTATTATTATTGTTTATTTTAACTTGAAATTTTGAAAGAGGTAAAACCCCTTTGATTAATTTCGGTATTTCCAAAACGAAATCTTTCTCAAAGAGGCACAAAACCTCTTTTTCTTTTCAAAAAAACATTATATAAATAACTTAAAACTAAAGGCTCACACGGCAGTGAACCATAACGGAGCCGCTATCTTGAAAGAGGACAGCATGCCAAATCGTAGAACGAGTTTCCGGAAATCCAGAAATCCTAATGGGGGAGGGGAAGAGGTCAGGGGGTCATCAAAAACGAATCTTCAAGGCTGAAAATAAAGAATACAAAAAAAGAAGAATAGTATCAAACAAAATAGGCAGTATCATTTAGAAACAAAAGTTTCAATATATGTTCATTTTTTAAGCCCAAAATATCCCGAATAGATTGATGAGATTTATGTTGTAGATTTTCTGTTTGGATTGCTTTAGGAATTGCTGCCGGGATTCTTACAGGGATTTATCCATTAGAAACCCTTAAGGAATTCTTGGTGGGATTCGTCCAGAAATTCTTGCTGCGATTCTTTCAAGAATTCCGCCGGAAATTCTTTCAGGATTTCTTCCGGGGATTCTGTAACGATCCATTCAAATGTTTCCCTTTAAGATTTTCCCAGGCATTTCTCCTGCTGGAATTTCTTCACATATTCTTGCTGGTATTTTTGCAGGACTTGTTCCAAAAAATTTAACATGAACTCCTTCAGCGATGAATCCAGAGGTTTTTCTAAGGATTTCTCCAATAACTCCTTTGATTAATTCAGGAATTTCAGTTGGAGTTCCTCCAAGATTTTTTCTGGAAATATCTATAAGAACTCTTTGAGATATCTTTCTAGGAATTGTTCATGCATTCTCCCTGTAGCACCCTCAAGGATTCCTTCAGGAATTCCTGCTGGGACTCCTCCAGAATTTCTTGCTGATGTTCCTGCAGGATATAATCTAGTAATTTCTGCAAGAACTCATTTAGTGATGTATTCAGAGCTTTCTGTACATATTTCTGCAATAATTCATCTATGCATTACTCCGTTCATTCAATTATGCATAAATCTACGTGTGGTGACGAGCGCTTTACTCATTTATGTGCTCATGCTAAATCATCATTCTTCACTACACGCCGACGCACACACACCGGAGTGATGGTACGAGAGCCAGCATACACTCTGAAGCGTGGCAGTTTAGCACTTAGTCTTAGATGCACACTCGGGCTTACCACACGCGGTTACCACAAGTGGCGACGAGGATAAAAAAAATAGGCGGAAAATGTGAATAATGATTGATTTAGGTGAAGAGTCATGAAACAAAGTGTTCTGGGCGAAAATAAGTGCACAGTGAAGGTGACAAGTGGGTGATTGGAATTGAATTTGAAAGTAAATTGAAAATATGCGGCGGCCAACGCTATTCTTGTCGCATCATGTTTGCGCGTCGGTGCTTGGGGGAAAAAGTGAAAGTGAAAGGGAAGCATCAATGGTTGCGTTGTGTGAAGATGATTCGAAACGCAGTTTTCAATGAACAAGTGCAGTAAGTGCAGTTGCTGTGGATATAATGTGATTTGACACTTTTTGCTCTCATGCGGTTGTTGATGGTGACCTTGGAAATGCGGGTGGATGGGAGCCGTGTTATTTTTGATAATATGAGCCACATACCTAAAAGAGGCTATCACCTCTGAACCGTTTGAGTGTGAAAAAACTAATTTGCTGTATTACAGTATGATTGCTTCGAAGGTCGGTGATGGTGCTGTGTGGGAAAAGAGGCTGCTTCTCAGAGGTATGTACGTTGCCGGTATATTAAACTTAAAAGCGTTGGCAAGAGCCAACGCTTAAAAAACGGTTATGTTGTTTTTTATTTGGGAAGATTTGATGTGTGTCCAAAACATAGTTGACCGGTTTTTTGCTTGATTGAGTTCTATATTTTCAATTCGCATCATTATTGAAGTTTAGAAAGCTTCATTATATATTTGTCGAAATTTTACATGCCGTATATTGTGTATATGGATTTGTATTGTAGCTCGTGAAAGCTTGGGGCCAATTTGCTACAGGCAGGCATGCTGAACAGTACTATGGTGTCAGGCTTATTAACGTTGAACCATTCGTCATTGAAATCATCGTCATCATCAAACCTTTGAAAGCAGTTTTTTCGTTCAATTTAATAATTTTTGCAACGAAAATAGATTCATCGTATGCCACATGAGAAATAGAATACAGTGAATACATTTTCGTGGTCATTGCTTTGATTTACAGCGATAAAACTGCTTTTCTTATTCCCGAAAAATGATGACGAATGCTTGAGCCTTAATTCAGCATTGTGTGGCTAATGTGTCATCTAAAAAGAAAGGCCCACCACGTGATGGACTGTCGGGATATTTTGAACAAAAGTAAGTAATTAAGAATCATATCGGTGAACAGCGTTGGTACAAGGAACTGAGAGGAGATGAGAAAATCAATGCATCATACAATGTGCAAGCTGTGATTTAATTCACTTTGTGGAAAGTTATTTGAGTGTCCCCGTCGAAGAAGAGAGAGTACTGATTTGAGAATAGGGTATACTGAAGTCATGTGACAGGGTCAGCTCAAAGAGTAATATCAAGGAAATAATGCGGATACAACCTTCTTCTTATTAAATTGTAGAACATCATCTTTACAGGGCAAAACCATTTGTACAAACCTGTTTCCAGCATTCTCTGGAAATGTCCTACATACCGTAGCCTATTAGTAGGCTCAGTGTACCAGTTATGGCTATAGTACCTCAAATTCGCCATAGTTGATTTTATCCTTTAAAGATGCAAATTATCAAGAAAAAAATTCGTGAACAACAGATCACGTTTACAAAAGATGATTGCAATCATTAAAACTTCACAATTTGCTCAAATTATGACAGAAATAAATCATTTTCCTTAACTTTTCGGCATCCTTGCACCCTATTTCGCCATAGTGTGCCAGTTATGGCAACTCCCATAAGGAATGCACGTAAATAGTGCGAAGTGGAACCCAACTTAACAAATGTGTCCATAACTGGTACAGGGTTCCTATCATTGGCACACGCCGTAATAAATACTAAAAATAGTTTTGGCTCCGTTTCTGTATTTTTCCTGTAAACTATGAAAACTGATCAATCATTTGACATATCGATGACATTCGTCGGTCTTCTTCTTATTTTTGTATAAATAGTTTTCCTTAGGTAGTGCGATAACTGGTACAGGCACCCTATATCTTCACATATCTTTCTCCAGCATACCATCACGGATGTGTCGAGGCACGCGTAGTTGGAGTACATCTGATATGTGCAGGTCTTCTCCAAAAGAGATTTGATATGAAATGGGATACCATGTTATTTTTCTTCCGCTTCTTTCTAATAGTTTGCTTAGCGACTTCGAAGATGGTTATTACGATTGAAGTGGCTTAAAAGCAATCAGCTCAGTACATGGCCTATGTGAGCAAGCAGTGATAAGTTTCTGTTCCATAGTATGCAGTGGAGTCTGAGATTACCTTCTTGGTAACAAAAGAGCAGTAGCGAATGTTTCATCGATCATCCCGTTTGCCTAAAAATATTTTGTCTCTAACAGGAATCTTTTCGCAAGGTTGTATATTCGAACTTGTTGAGCATAGTGTTCATCAGATTTAATTCTAGGTTTGTTGTTTCATGTTTTGGAAGAGAACTCAGCTCTTGCATAGTTCAATTTGTACAGTTTGCAATTCTTATATCAGCGAGATTCAACAATCAGGTTGATCAGAATTATTCCATCGAGAAAACATTAGTCCTTCATCGTGGAAGGGCCCAAGGCGACATTTGGAATAACTACATTGCTACATTGATGTCATAAATTGGTTTTACTGGTCTACTGTTGAAGATTTTATGGATTGCTGTTTTATTCTCTTGCATTGACGTTTCCATTCACCATGTCGAAATCTATGATTAGGTGGTTTGATGGAAACTGGCATTCACGGGTTTTGTGCAGGATTAACTATACTGTGGACGTCTGATCAGCTGTCACTGGTTGCCATAAGAGTTGTGGAGGTTCACTGATAGCACAATGAAAAAGGTAATGGAAGTAATTGAGTGTAAAATCGTAGAATTGTAATTAAATTCACTGAGAAAACAAAAAGTAGCGTGATTAGATTCACTTGGAGAGCCCATAGAGAGCTGTGATTAAATTTACTGAAAGTAAAGAAAAAAAAACAAAATAAAGTAAAATCGCTGAACCACGATTTACTTGACTGAGAATGGAGAGAACTTATACTAAGAATATTGTGATTCAATTCACTGATTGCGAAGTACAAGAATGCTGAAGGGACCGTGATTAAATTCACTAACTACACAGAAAGGATGCTGTGATTAAATTCACTGAGTATGGCAAAATGAGTTCCTGAGAGAATGAGACAAAAAGATTAAGGTTCTTGAGTGGATTCAGTTAGAAACACAAAGACAACTGTGATTAAATTGACTAAGTATGGGAAGTGAAATGATACTGAGGAAATTGTGATTAAATTCATTCAATGCAGAGCAAACGAATCCTGAAAAAACTGTGATTAAATTCACTGAGTACACAGAAAAATGATGCTGAAAAAAACTGTGATTGAATCCATGAGGAAGACAGGAAAAAAAAGGTTTTCGGGAATGTGTAAAACGAGCGTCATTGAGACCATTTGGAAACCGTGATAAGCCTTGTGGCACTTGTGATAAGCAATTGATACCATAGCGGCAAGGAGTCAATTCCATCTCTGAGATTTCAATATGATTAAACTGAGAGTACCTTTGAAAACTTACGATTCAATTCGGCGACACAGTGTTGATACAGTATTGTTCAATTAATCATCTCCAATTCTTTCATCCATTTATTGGATTGAATATCTTATATTTCAATTGATTCAATCAAACTTGGTTATTGAAACAATTGCACTACGATAATTGAACTAAGCGCATATTTGACAGTTCCTTAGATCAATGATTTTTAATTTATGATATTTGCTTAGATGCACCTGTAGATATGATTGGACTCAACAGAAGAAAGCAATATCGGCGTTGTACATGGTCGCATTTACGTTATCGGAGGATTCCTAAGAAAGCTGTTAGCTCTGGCCCATGTTTGACGATTCCTTCAATTAAACTTCTCATCGATCCTATTACCCAAAAACAACTTCGGTGCAGGAGAATCAGTATGAGAGCCCATATAACCGAACCAGTAGATTCGCGGATGTTCAACAGTGCTCAATTCAGTGATGACAGTTTGATTTCCGGCCGGTCCATGAACTTTTTGTGGTAAAACAAAAATTCTCTCACTTTCTTGGTAAAAAAATGTCTTCATGCCTGCCACACGATGTACAAAACCAAGAATGGTCATTAGCAGAGGCAGGTATCACTTGATGACTGTGGAAGTCCTATCACTAAAAAAAAGGAAATAATTTGAATGAACTCATCAAAGGAAATCTCAAGAATGGGACTGTTTAGTTCTGCCCTAAAATGCTAAAATTTGGATAGAGTTATGGCTATGCAACTATTATTATCGATTTGCCCCTTATCGAACACGACGATTTGAATCCGTCGCGGTTGAAACCATCGTTAGAATCGTCGCCAGCCAATCAGTAGGCGGGAGTCTGACGTTTCTATGATCTCACTAACACAAACAGCTGCAGAGGTGGTGCTTGATTCGTCGCGATGATATAGAAATGCCGTCTGGAAGTTGGCAGCGCGTTTTGTTATCATTGCAACATACAATACTATTACAACAGTTTGATCGTCGCACAATGATGCAAAAATGTTCATGTTTGATATTTTCACCTTGTAGAAATGCATTTTTTTTTTCTAAACTCCGTGTGATGGTCATTATCGTTATATTAATCATTACAGCATAGCAGCGACTTCCTTCCAACTGCATTTGATGACTCATATCTTAATGTGAAATAGCTTAGGTTTCCAAGTACTGTGATGCATCTTGTAAGTAAAATAGTTCAATGATGGATTTTATGAGACAGCGTTTATTTGAGCTGTGATTAAATTCACTGAGATCGTGCGGATAAACTGTAATTAAATTTACTGTAAAAGCTTACAACACACTATTCATTTTTACTAAGGATGTGAGGAGAACCTGATTCACTAAGAACCTGAGCTATTGTTGGCGAACGATCTATTGCACAGCAAAGAGAGTAATCAAGCATGTAACGCCCACTGGCACACAAACTGGCATCGAAACCGCGCTTCACAAAACGATGCGACTATATGCTTGTTGACACTAGCCACCTGGCCAAGAACCCCCACAATAACGCTTTAAAGGCGCACTAATTGTTATGTTCAACACTTAGTTACAAGATATTACCGGAAGAAAAAAGTCTATCTAACGCTCTATCAATTGATTATGCTGTGAACATATAGAACAGTATTTTTTATCACGACGTATTTCGAAAAAAAAATCTTTTGAGCTGTTGTTTTGAACGGAAATGTCTGTAAGGAAATAGTGTCAAATTTATTGTAGAAAATTAGATTCACATCTTCTGACAAACCATGCAGGATTATAGCTACACATTTGGCGAAGCGAAGCGAGATGGCTGAGGTGGAGAAACAATGCGTTATAGTTGTGAGACACGAAATACTAAACACAATGTATTTGTCTATTGAACTTCAATGAAGTAGTAAGCAAATATGGCGATTATACTGAAATTCGCATGCCCGATGTGATGTTTGAATTTATAAAAGTGTAAGAATTGTTGAATGGCTTGCATATATGAGTTTTCAATAGATGATATTTAATTATTGTGTTGAACTGCTGAATAGCCGCTGTTGAATATTAGCATATTTAATAATGATTTAACAGAGCTCATATGTTTGAACGGTGTGGAGTATTTCAGGTAATTATTAAACAACTATACGCATGAGCATGGATTAAAGAAAGGGGGATGTGGTGACGAGCGCTTTACTCATTTATGTGCTCATGCTAAATCATCATTCTTCACTACACGCCGACGCACACACACCGGAGTGATGGTACGACAGCCAGCATACACTCTGCAGCGTGGCAGTTTAGCACTTAGTCTTAGATGCACACTCGGGCTTACCACACGCGGTTACCACACTACGGATGGCACAAACTTCCTAAATGGAGGGGAACGTGCCCCTGGAGCCGACCTACTGATGAATAAATCTTGAGATTTTACTAGGGATTTTTCAAGAATTCCCCTGAGGATTCCTTCAGGACTCCTTCTAGGAATTTCTTTAAATGTTCCTCTATGAATGCCGTCGATTAGTACTTACATAGGAATTTCTCTAGAAATTTCACTAGGATTCCTCTATTAGATTTCCCAATTTGGCTTTCTCTATGGATTTCCCGAGGGTTCGTCTTGGGATTTTCTAGGGTTACCTCCAGATATTTAAATACGGAAATCCCATTGTATTATTTTTGAAACTCCTTTGCAAATTCTTGTTTGAAATTCTTCAGGGATTCGTGCTATAATTTATCAACCCATTTCTGCTGTGATTCCTGTTGGAACTGCTCCAGATTTTTCCCAGGACTTTTTTTCAAGATTTCTACACGGATTTCCCAAGGAATCTCATCTTAACAGAGATGTATTTAAAGATTTCAATTGTAATTCCTTCGATAAATTTTCAGGAATTTTTTCAGGAATTCCTCCAGGGATGCCTCTTGGGATTTCTACGGAGATTGCAGTAAGGATTCTTTCACAAATTACTTAAGGAATTTATCCAGCTCCTGTAAAAGTTTTTGCAGAAACTTCGTACGGGATTCCTTCAGGAATGCCTTGAGGGTTACGTTCCGAGTAGCTTCTCAAGGATTTCCCCCAAAAATTTCTTCAAAGATTTCTCCTTAGGTTTTAGTGAGATTTAACTCTGGAAATAAAAGTGGAAAGGCATCGGAAACGTAGCCAATTCGGGCAGTATGAGTTATATCTGTCAATCACATATTTAAAATCATAACACTAACCAGTTCCACTTCCGCTGACAGTAGGAATGTTATGGCAGGAACAAGTAATAAAAGATTTAACAGTTCTGCTGTAAAATGCAAAAAAAAAATGCCAAAGCATTGAATATTCACAATAAAGTTCCATCTTTTCTGTGCCCTTAACACCCACTCGAATTTTTACCACAAAGCAGAACCTCGCCCCACCATCACTTGCTGCTACTGTCTGTAGCGAGCTCCGATCAATTTTTCATAGATAAAAATATGATTTTAGAAAATGTCCCGATTTTGTCAGCCTAAAATGATATCAGGGACTGATAAAACCAGATCCTTACTGTAATGACAGCGTGCTACATGTTTGCTGAGACATCATCATATCATTTCAAAAAGCAGTACACTTACATAACTTGCTACCCAAATCTAGTTCATATTTTTTCCTCTAATGGCATTAGCATAAGTTTCCAACAATTCATCGCCCGAGAGTCATCCAGAGCGATAAAAGACCGATGTGGTTTTGTCCTGGAAACAGCATTAAGTAGCTCCCGCACAAAGAAACGGCTCAAGTCTCCCTGCTGAGAGACCACTCTTGTGCCCTGGATTCATTAACATTTTTTGCTTCTGCCATCATCGTACGCACAGAAATACTCCCTGAGTCTTGAATTTCAATTACCCGGCGATCTCCGATGCGTCTGAGGACGAAAGGACGGCAACGGCGAAGTCGTTAAGGAACCAGGACAAAAAATGTCCTTTTATTCTTGAAATCACTTTCTGTTTCCCCGGGATAGTGCGCACGCACGCACAAGTCCTTATATTTACGACTTTTCCCAGGTAGAGAGAATCTTGTTATTGAACGCGCCGGGAAGAAAAAGGACTTTCTTGCTGCGGGCCCTAAAGGACACGCAGCCAAGATATGATAGATCCCGGCAATAGTCGTCGTCGGTCGACGATCGCTGCCAAGCGGAGCGTGCGACGATCATGAATCACTCTGGCGGGCGAACAATGGCCGTTTTTGATTCGGGATAAAGAGAGAGAGATCCCGAAATGCATTTAGACGAATCTCGGAACAGTTGGTAGGTGAGGAGCAGGAAGGAGAAGGGCGGTTCGAATTGATTCAGGATCGAAGGAATTTATATTTATCGTTCTGCGCTGTATCGAGCGGCGTGGAGTGCATCATTCCTAGTCAGGACATTATTGTGTGCGAAATCCTGAAAAACGTGTTTTCTTTTCGATTTAGGACGAGTTTCTGCCGAGGGTGTGTTGATTTAGGTAGAATTCTGAGCATCAGTATTTTTGATGATGATCGGAACACTATGGATTTATGATGCTATTCGGTAGATTGTGGAAAGAAAAAAAAAAGACTGGTTGAAATATAGAGAGATGTTTTAGAAACTTTTTGCTTACAAAATCAACAGTTCTAGTTACATATATTTTAACTAAGTAACATTTGCTGCAAATCTTGATACTACGGCAAATCTACAAGATTAAAAGGTGCAAGGTAATTGGAAGCGGCATCATGCGCAGTTTCAGAGGGATTTCAAGGGAGTTTCTGGATCAAAGGCTCTACCACAGAGAAACAGACGTAACACTTAGCACAAATTTCATTATAAAAAAACTCGTCATGAAAACGTAATCGCCCAATGCTAAACATGCTAAACAAATGCTAAACATGCTGTGAGCAAATGTCAAAGAAGAACAAAAATGATGCCAGCCAGCGCCGCGAGTTGTCAATCGATCAACTCTTGAATATTTGAATCAACCGTTAAAAAGGTGATCGATGGGAAATCGATGTGGCTTTAAGGTTTTCGATGGCATTTCAGGCGTTTTCGGGGATTGTGGAGAGTCACAGATGCATTACATGAAGTCCAAAGGGGTTTCAGGTGGCTTTCGGAGGCTTTTTGGGAGGTTCCGGAGAAAATAACCGAGGCGTTTTCTTGGGTTTCGCAAGGTCTCCGGTGCGATACCGGGGGATCCGGGAGATTTCAGGGCCATTTCAGAAAGAATCATAGGATTTCCAGCGGGTTTCAGAAGCGTATTGGGGTATTCCGGAAGGTCTCCGGGGGAATTACAGGAAGTTTTGAGAGAGTTTCATGGAGCCTACAAATTAAAAAAAAAATGGATCACTGGTCTAAGGCGAGCTTCAGGGAAATTTCATTTCTTTTTAAAGCATTTTGTAAACGTTTTAGGCAGTTACGTTCTAGACTGATTACGCTTGCAGATCCGATGACCTAGACTCTGACGGAACTTAGCTACATGTCCAAGTAGCCTTTTTTCGTCCAATACCCAAGTAACATTTTTATGGTTAACTACTCTAGCAGAGGTTTTAAGAACCGTCATTAAGGACAGACTTAATAGAATCCCAATATGGCCGCCACAATGGCCGACTTTGGCACCTACTCACGATTTCGAGGGCACAAATCTCTTCGTAAACAAAACCAGCGCAACTGATCTTCTTATTTTAAACTTCTTACAAGTGAGCAAGAACAGAATAATAAAATGTCCTGTTGTGTGAAGCTTGTTTCTTTAGATTTGTGCGTTTGAAGTTCTGATGCGCTCTTGAACCGGGATTTCAAGACGTTTGTCCTTAAACCAAATACCTTTTATTTTGGGTTTTTGATGGTCTTAAGAACCTCTTCAAGCCTATTTGACCAAAAAACGCTATACTTGGGATACAAGGTTCTTAGAACTATCACAAAACAAAAATAAAAAGTACAAGGTTTTATGGCGGTTCTCAAAACCCCTACATTGCCGTTCTACGCATAATCGTCCCATGTTATATGGGATTTCCATATAACATGCGACAAGTAGGCATAGAACGGCAGTACAAAACTAGTTGGTCATCAAATTGTTACCCATCCTTTCTCAACTCTCAAGCCTGAAAACACACCAAACACCCCTTAACTCCACTCACTACTTGCTTCCCGTAGGTCTACCTTATTCCTAATCTTAAGTAGTCCAACTGTTTTGAACACAATAAAACTCCATCTAGGTAACGTTACCTAAATGGAGGTACCTTAAACTACTTTAACTTACTTGAATAAATTCTACTTTGGCGATGGTGTTCAAGAGCCCTAAACGAGATTTTCCCTTGCAGTTTCTCCATAGATTGCTTTTTCAATTTGACTAAAGAATTCCGAAATTACCTAAATAGCAAGCTTCTAGCTCACAAAGTAACCTCTTCATTTAGAAATGTCTACCAGCACTCAAGACTCAATACTTAATAAACTCCTTGAATAGACTTTTTGGTTCTTCAGGAAGCCCTCCAAAAATTTCTCCAAATTTCTTCAAAATAACTGAGTATTAAGGACTGTATCGGAAATTAAATATAAACATTCAAAATGCTCTATGTCGACGCACGGTTGGTCTTTTCATTCCGGTTCTTCTATGAAATCTTCACAATATAGTTAGGTTTAGAACAGCTTGAAGAAATTTGGAAAATGTTTAGAATTATTGAAAATATGGGTCTATGAGTATACCACCTAAAATAACAATCTGTACAAACAGTTTTAATTTTATTTTTTTTAATGTTTCAAACATTTGTAACGAACAAAATTTGTACGGGGAAAAATCAGGAAAATAATGATTATTACTAGCAGTTATGTACACATAACATATCACTCAAAACTGACTTTTAAAATTCTTATTTCGGATAGAAAAACCTCCAACATTAAGAATATGGTCTATCCCAAAAAACACATACTTTTTGGTCGAACTTTTACGCTCTGTTTTAAATATCTTTAAAGGTTATAAAATTTCGTTCTCTGGTAAAACTACCTCTTCAATAGATTTAAATACATACCCAATCAAAAAAAATGCAAATTTTCAACTTTATGTATTTTTTATTTGCGTAATCGTTCTTTGAAGACGCATTAAAAAAAGGGCTCCTCGAAAAATGACCTTTTTTTATTTTTAAGAATTGCCCTAAACTGCGGAGGGAATTTTTCTTGATAAAAATAATTTTCCTATATCATGAGCATTCTGGAAAAGAATATATTTGCGCAAAAACAAGAGAAAAAAATGAATATTTTCCCACAGTTTTCGCAATTTTAAATTTTTAGGAGGTGTCCAAAATTTTAAAAACATTTGTGCAATCTTTGAGATAAAAGTCCAAGTTAAATGATTATTTTTTGAAAATCAGAACTGCCATCCTTTATTCAAGAGATTTATATAGTATCTCCAAAAATAAAGTTATGTTTATTTCGAACAGATTATTTTTCAGGCCATTGTGAACGTTTATAGTTAATTTCCGATACAGTCCTTACTACATGAAATGCACTAAGGATTTCCACAGAAATTCCTTCAACGATTCTGTCATATTTTTTCCCAAGAATACCTTTAGAAGTTCAGGAGTTTCTGCTAAAATCCGCTTCGTATTCTTCTGTTCCGGGTAATTCTCCAAGGAATCCATCAGAAATAACTCCAAGAATTTCTGCATGAATTTCCCTACGAACTTCTACAAGTGTAGAATTAGCATTTAAGTTAAAATACACGTTAATACAAACAAAAAAAAAATACGAACTTCTACTAGAATTGCTTCATGGATACCTTCTGTAATCGAGGATTTCATCCTCCATTTATTCTTTGAAGAAATTCCTAAAAAATCTTCTAGGAACTACTTAAGGAAGGCAAAAAAAAAATTCCTTCAAGATTCCATCAGAATTCCTCTAGAGAATCCAATAGAAATTCATGAGAAATTCGTCTAATGAATCCATCAGGAACTCTAGCACAGAATCACACAAGAATGTCTCCAAATATTTCTCTAGGAGGATTTCCTTCCCAGTGAAGTACACTGGAACTTCTTTTTATGCACATGGCTGGGACTGCATTAATTAAAATTGTGCATACATTAAAAAAAGGCATAAAAAGAGGGAAATTTATGCATAGTTTGGGCTTTAATTAGAGAATCTAGTTCACGAGAATATGTCCTGCACCTGGGCAGTTGAGGTGGGGCTAAGGGGGTTTCCAGAAAGTTCCCATAGAGCCCAAACAGGGCGTTCAAAGGGGCTTCAGGGGCAATTCAAGGGATCTCAGAGAGCCTTCAAAAGGCGTGGCAAGAGGTTTGGGTGGTGTTTTAAGGTGTTTCAGAGTCTGCTCTGAAACTTCCTAAAATGCCTCAAAACTTCCCCTTAAACCCCCCGGGGACTCCATGTAACGCACCTGAGAAGCTCCGAATCTCCCGAAAACTCCTCCGTAACTCCTCTTTATCCCACCGAAGAGGCTCTGAAACGTCCTGAAATGCTTCCAAAATCCCCCTTAGTCCCCCTCGGACCCCATGTAATGCACTTGAGGGGCTCCAAACTCACCCTCTTCCGTAACGCTTCCATAACGCCTCTTAATCCTGCATAAAATGCTCTGAAACGTCCTGAAATATCTTTGAAATCCTCCTTAAACCCCCCTCGGACCCCTTGTAACGCACCTGAGAGGCCCCAAACCACATGAAAACTTCTCCGTAACGCTTTCGTAATGCCTCCTAATCCCGCAGAAAAAGCTCTGTAACGTCTTGAAATGCCTCCAAAATTCCCCTTAAACCCCCTCGGACCACATGTAACGCACCTGAGAAACTCTGAACACCCCCGAAAACTCCTCCGTAACGCTTCCGTAATGCCTCTGAATCACGCTGAAAATGGTCTGAAACATTCTGAAATGCTTTAAAAATCCTCATAAACCAAAACCCCTAAAACCGCCTCTGAAACCAGCCTAAAATGCTCTCAGACTTCCTGAAATGACTTTTCTCTGTAAACACCTTTTGGCCGTCGTTGCAATAGTTCCCGTCATTATTAAATATTCTTATGCATATGCACAATATTGGTTCTGAGTAGCTTTCCTCTTTTTATGCATAAGGTGAATAAATTAAAAGTACATAAAAATAACATGCATAAAAAGAGGTTTTAGTGTACTTTTCCTTCAGTTATATCTTCAGAAATTCTTCCGAGGATTTATCTAGCAGCCTACAGCCTACAAGTGACCACTTCTTCAAAGGTTCGTTCAGGATTTTTTTTTAAGTTTTCTGGAAATCTCCCAATTACTCTGTCGAAAATTCCACCAAGAACATCTTCAATAATTTCTTCAAGTACGTATACAATTATTTCAGCATTCTTCTCTGAGAACTTTAGCAAGAGTAATCGTATACACTCCATCAGAAATGTATTCCAGGACTCTAAGTAATCTTTCTAGAATTGCTCCAAGAATTTTTTCAGACATATCATGATAGTTTTTTGTGGAAGTTTATACAGTGATTTTATTGGAAATTCCTTCATGAAATCATCCAGTACATAATTTCTCCAATGGTTTCTTCCGGAATGTCATTCGGGAACAATTCAAGCTTGCTATTTGATAAAAACATTCTCGAAATGATGCGATTTGCTTTCGACAACGAATACGTTTTCACCCATCCTGGCTTTATTCAATCAACCTCCCATACGAGTAGCACACGAACGGATTCAACACTGATCAGCATAGTTGACTCTTCCTTTTCACCGTTGAGCCGTTGCGTTCTAGCCAAGCATCTCATTTCATCGCTTTCGATGCTTTTTGTCAGCTTATCACGAAGCATCGTTGGCTGGAAGCTTTATTAGTATGGTATCGGTACATGCGAATTTTGCTTCTGTGTGCGTGTCGAGCGTTTGTGCCGTAGCTTCGCAAACCAACCTATTCGGTATGGTTCGGCTGTTCGGGCGAGCGTGTGGCGGCACAGTCAGATGTGTGCAAAATCGTTTGTGATTTACATCATGTTCGTTTTGCCACCTCTTTGCTGCTGGTCATCGCTGATCAGTGCACAGTTCAATCGCACGCGATAAATATACATTTGATGAGTTGTAATGAGCACTAGTGAGGTGATAATTTGCATCATTGATTATGAACTAATTTCTACTATAAGGACTGTATCGGTAATTATGAGTACACCTTTGAGGCTCTGTATTAAAAAGACTATGCCTTATTTTGTTAACTGCTTTGTGTCTATGTGTTGCTAACGCTGTAAACAAACGATAACCTTCATTAAAAGTTAAAGTTTTTCCTCAAGTGGAACAATGCGAGGATTTACGGAGGAGAAGCGAAAATCGATTGTGACCAGGCACTGCAAGGAAAAATGATCATCGCTAGGAAAATTAGCAAAAATTGAATGTGTTAGGGTTTTTGTTGTCCAAAATGCTATCAAAAGATTCGGTATGCATAACACACTGAAAGACTTACCCGGACGCGGCAAAAAACAGGTGCGTCCAAGTCAAATTTGGACAGCAAAACTTGCTAAATCATTGAAGGAAAATAGGAGGTATCCATTAGAGATTACGCAAAAAAGTGTGAAACGACTGTTGGTATGGTTCAACGCGCCAAGGAGCGTAATTCCCCGAAGACCTACCCAAAACAGAAATGTCCAAAACGCAGTCAAATTCTGGCGGATTATGTGAAAACTCAGGCTTGGAAGCTGTACGACGATGTTTTGAGCAAAAATTGCATGTGCATATTCATGGATGATGAAACGTATGTCAAATTGGACTACAAGGTATTTCCAGGGGCACGGATTTTCACTGTTAAGCATGGCACGGATGTTACGAATTAGGAGAAATCGATTTTTTGCGAAAAAAATGGGAAAATGTGTTGGTTAGGCAAGCAATTTGTCAAAGTGGTATGAAATCGTCACCTTTCTTCACCGTCCCAGGTAAGAACGTCGAAATATACCGGAAGGAATGTCTCCAGAAACATATTCTGCCACTCATCTGAAAGCACAAAGGTCCTACATTACTTTGGCCGGATTTGGCATCCTGCTACTATGCGCGTGACACCTTTGACAGGTATGAAGTAAACAATGTTCAATTTGTGGAAAAAGCAATGAATCCTCTAAATTGCCCGTAAATAAGGCCCATTGAGAAATAGTTAACTTTGATGAAAGGGAAACTACGGAAAAAGGATAGAGGAGCAGAGGACGTCACAAAATTCAAGAAAAACTGGGTCAACGTATGCAAAACCATCGTCGTTGTCCAAAACCTGATGAAGCACGTCAAGAAGAAAGTGCGAGAGGTGGCAAGATCCACGAAAAATTAAATATACAATCATGTCATGGGCTTTTCTGATAGTCAATGAACAATGTAATTGAATTTAATTTACAAAATAAATAAAACATTTTGAAATACAACAATTTTAAGGTGTACTCATAATTAACGATACAGTCCTTATGTTTACAGGAATTATATAAAGGAGTCTGTTTGCCTGCGTGTTCAACAACACGATTGCCCAAAGTTTTGCCCAAACATCATCAAATCGGGCTGAAAATCATAATAGGGTTTTTTGCCTTTCGGTACACCAAAGTGTACCGAAAGGCTATTAGATCACTCAAAAAACGAATTTTCGATAGAAGGCTCGGAGGGTCAAGTCACATATACCAATCAACTCAGTTCGACGAAATGAGATGATGTCTGTATGTGTGTATGTGTGTATGTGTGTATGTGTGTATGTGTGTATGTGTGTATGTATGCCTGTGTACAAAAAGGTCACTCACTTATAAGGCACTTCCCATTGGCCGATTTTTTGGATTATAGCTCGAATCGAACCGGAATTTTACAGCATTTTTTGCTATTAAAAATGGTCCGGATCGGTCAAGGCGTTCCGGAGTTATGGCCATTTGAGTGATCCGGATCAGCACCGGTAGAACTGGCCGAATATAAAACTGAACCAAGTCCCCGACGAAGCCCCATCATGCGACACATCAAATTGCGGCGATTTTTGTGACCTTCAGCATGGTTGACAATTCTTGTGCGGATATTAACACAGGAGACCGAAAATTCTACGATGTTGGTCCAAAATTCAAGATGGCGGTATAAAATCCAAAATGGCGGTTCCAAATTGAAGATGGCGGCTTTATAATGGAGTTTTAAGCCCTAAACCATATAATATAGGTATATTTTGTATGGGGAAGATGTTTGGAGTCCCATAATAACGACCATAATATCCAAGGTGGCGGTCTAAAATCCAAGATGGCACCTTCAATTCAAGATGGCGGCAGTTTAATGGAGTTTTAGGCCCTAAAACCATGAAATATGGGTATATTTTGTATGGGGAAGATGTCTGGAGACCATAAATGGCGATCTTAGTATCCAAAATGGTGGTCTAAAATTCAAGATGGCGGCTCCAAATTCAATATGCCGGCTGTAGACGGAGTTTTAGGCCCTAAACCATACAATAAGGGTATATTTTGTATGGGGTAGATGTCCGGTGTCCAAAAATGGCGACCTGAACATTCAAGATGGCGTTCTAAAACTCAAGATGGCGGCTTCAAATTCAAGATGGAGGCTGTTTAAAGGATTTTTAGACCCTAAAACCATGCAATATGGGTACATTTGGTATGGCGGTCTAAAATCCAAGATGGCGGCTCCAAATTCAAGATGGCGGTTGTATAGTGGAGTTTTTGGCTCTAAAACCATGCAATATGGTTATAATTTGTATAGTAAAGGTTCCGGAGTCCAAAAATGGTAACCTGAATATCCAAGATAGCAGTCTAAAATACAAAATGGTGGCTCTAAATTCAAGATGGCGGCAGTATAAATTCAAGACGGTGGCTGTTTAAAGCAGTTTTAGACCCTAACTTCATGTAATATCGGTATATTTGGTATAGGGAAGATGTCTGGAGTCAAAAATGGCGACCGCAATATGCAATATGGTGGCCCAAACACCAATATGACGGCTCCAAATTTAAAATGGTGGCTGTTTAATGGCGTTTTAAGCTCTAAATTTGTGTCATATGGGTTTATTTGATATAGGGACGAATTGTGGACTCCAAAAAATGGTGACCAGATGGTGGCTGTTCAATGGAGTTCTGGGCTCTAAAACCATGCAATATGGGTATATCTGGTATGTGGAAGAAATGTGGAGCTTAAAAATAAAGACCAGAATTGTCAAGATGGCGGACTTCAATCCAAAATTGCGGCTCAAAGTTCAAGATAGCGGCTTTTTGTTATGGTGAAATGGGAGAGCGTCCAGGTGCATTTTTGACTCGCATTTTTGAGAGCACCGATCTCGTCATCCACAAAACGCCCGAAAACGAAAATGCTACTCAATGTTTATCACGAGTGAGCAAGGCTACTCATTGCTTTTTCAGCTCTGTTTGTTGTTTAGATGACGAGATCCGTGCTTTCGGTATTTGCAAGGCAGCCATTGTGACAGCCATCTTTGGATTCGCTCATATATGTCCTTAAGACATATAGGCGCAAACACAAAGCTACATAAACGATATGATTTCTAGTGCCATGTAATGGATTTTTGTTTAACATATGAAAGTGCGATATTCATCTACATATCACTTGAGTTTTGTTGAAATGTGTTTTCGAAGGCACGAGGAAGGCGCCATCACCGCTAGGTGGATTAATTAGGGTTTTTCATAAATGAACCAGAAGTGTTCAAAAGGGGTTTCAGGTGTGTTTCAGGGGTGTTGTATGGGTATTCCAAGGGATTTCAGGGAAGTTACAGGGGCTGCTTCAGCGGTGTTCAAGGTGGTTTTAGGGGCATTATAGGGGTGTTCTAGAGGATTTAAGCAGCGTTCCTGGAGTTATCAAGGGGTTTCAGAGGGTTGTTTAGGGTCGTTACTAGGGTGGTTCAGAGGATTTCTGAGGCATTCCAGGAGAATTTCAAGAAGTTTCAGGGGCGTTCTTGGGAGTTTCCATATCGTTTAACCCTTCAGGACGCTCGCCGTTGTAAAAA
This sequence comes from Aedes albopictus, assembly GCF_035046485.1. Classification (NCBI taxonomy): domain Eukaryota; kingdom Metazoa; phylum Arthropoda; class Insecta; order Diptera; family Culicidae; genus Aedes; species Aedes albopictus. Next base: position 91,697,730 of record NC_085136.1, read on the forward strand.
GAACAACACTGCCAAAAAACATCGCTCGTCGTATACATTGAGCGCGCGATGCAGTTTTGGCATCACACAGACACGCGACTTGAAAGGTTAAGGGATTTCAACGGGTTTCAATGAGTTTCAAGTATGTTTCGGGGGGTTGCAGGGATTTTCAATGGGTTTCAAAGGTGTTCCATAGTTTTTTCATGGGCGAACTAGGGGGTGTTCCAAAGGGTTTCAAGGTGTTCCAGGAGTTTTCAAGTGGTTTTCGGGTCATTTCAAGGGGTTCAGGGACGTTCCTGGGCTTATCAATGAGTTTCAGGAACGTTCCAGGAGTTTTCAAGGAGTTTCCAGGGTGTTTCAAAGACGTTCAGGTATACTCCAGGGGTTTTCAAGTGGTTTCAAGATAGTTCCAGAGGGTTTCAGAGGCGCTTCGAGGCCTATCATAAGGTTTTATGAGCGATCAGAGAGCCCCAGGGGCTTTCCAGGAGTTTTCAAGGAGCTTCAGGAGCGTTTCAGGGATTTTCAAGCGGTGTCAAAACCATTCCAAGTGTTTTAGGGGAATTATAGGCATTTTCAATGACATTCCATAAAATTTTAAGATATTTTAGAGGCGTTCTGTGAGGTTTCAGTGACGTTCCAGTTTTCAAAAACGTTCCACGGGGTCTGGAGGGTGTTTCAATGGTGATCCTCTGCATTTCAGAAGCGATCTAGGGGTTTTCGAAAGGGTTAAGGGATATTCTAGGGGTTTCGGGGTGCTCCATGAGTGTTCCAGGAGGTCTTAGGGAGTTGCAGAAAGGGTCAATGATATTTCGATCGATTTAAGCGCTTTTGGGAGAGATCCAGGCTAGGCTCCAGGGGATTTTAGAGGATTTCATGGGGGTTTTAAACGCGTGTAAGGGAAGTTTATGAGACTTTAAATATGTAAATTACGGTATTTCGGACCCTTTCAAGCAGTTTCGGGCATTTCAGGGATATCTCTGTGGTTCCAGGGATGCAAGGGACGTTTCAGGGGGACTTAGACAGGTTCCAGTTGATTTTTGGGGTTTTCTGGGGCGTTTTAATGGCTATGACGTTCTTCAAACTCTTGAAACCACCAGAAACGCCTTGGAACTCGCTCTAAAATTCCCGTTGAAAGCCCCCTTGAACCACCCTAATTATTATGAAACGCCTTGAAAACCTGTTGAAACACCTCTAAAACTCCTTTGACAGCTTCCTGAAATCTCGGAAAACCTCTTCCATACCTATTCCGAAAAACCCTGAAGCCTCCCTAAAATAGCCTTTTCAACCGCCATGAACACGTTTCAAGGCTCCCAAGAAACCCCTTAAAATCACCTGTACCATCGCAATCGCAATGACTTGCGATCCCTTGAAAACCTGCTAAAATCTCCTTGAACCTCCTGAAACGTCTTGAAATAACTTGGAACTCCCATAAACACCTCCTAAAACTTCCTTGAAGGCTCCCTGCATCTCATCTCAATCCAATGGAAGTTCTTGAAGCCTTCCTGAAATTTCCTAAAAAAAACCTTGATATGCATCTGAAACAATCTGGTCATTGGTGATGATTACTGGTCGGATTCTGATAAATTTTACTCAGTTCAAGCCCTGGTCAATTTATAACAGATTTTCCTAAAGATTGAACCAGAGTCCAGAGTAACATGTGAAATGAAATGAGTTCGCTTGATATTTCTAAATCTTACAATCGAACTAAATGTTATTCACGCTGCTTTTTGTTGTGATATGAAATCCAATTCTAGTGAACTTGAATTTCATTAAAAGTCTAGCTAACACAATAGCTATAATTCCGTCTGAGATCCAGCGGAGACCTATCATGCAGGGCAAAAAAAGCATAATCAAATCCTGTCAGGCGAGGAGCCGTTCCACCGGAGTGACGACGACCTATTGTTTGGCCATATGTGCAAACATTCATATCCCTAGACGCAGGCGCGGTAGGTGATCGCTAATGCTGCTTATATACTTAGGTGTATGTACCTTCATTGAGCGTACGCGCAGAGGGACCTCTGAAATAATGCTCACCCAGCGTTATAAATATGAGGAGGGATCCTATCACACAAAACACAATCAACGCAAGCAAGCAAGCACAGATGTCGGAATTCACATGGCAAACAGAGAGGGATCCGGCGCGGCGGTGTGGTATTACGATCCCTGACTCGCTGCCTGTGTGCGAACGAACGATATGGATTCAGGTTTTTCACTTCCAGGCTACGGAATAAATTAACAATCCCACAGTCAGCGCACATGCACACACATAAATTCCGATTGATTGTGTGATTTCCATGACAATCCCGGGTCTAGCTGCGCACCACCAAATTTACGCGCAGAAAAGGGTTGCTCGAAATTCGAAACCCACGACGACGACAACAACGCAGTCGAAGGACCTTTGTTGTCAAGCCTGCCGGGAGGAGCTGGCTTCCCGGCTAGTCGCAAGTCAAGTCGATTCCTTTCAGCCAGCAACCTGAGAGTGAGACCTGCGCACTGCGCTGCGTGTGACGACGACGACGTCTAGCAGTCTGAGAAAAAAAAATCAATCGAAACCAAAGGAGTTTTGCGAAACAAGATTTCGCCTCCTGGCGGGAGGTCCTGTCAAGTGTGCTTCGAGAGTACCTCAAAGGGTTCTTGGGGTGCTTTGTTTGGTCGGCCTCGGTTCTTTATTAGCTTCAATGGATTTGGCAAGCAGAAACCGAGGATACCAGTGCGTGACTGATGGATCCTTTGGCGAGGATCATTGTTCTTTTGGGAGAACAATGATCTTCAGTATTGGTGAAAAAGGACCCCCATGGAGAGGTGCTCCAGATTTTGTTCAAAAGCAACTCAAAATCCAATACGATTGTTTTTCGAAATCTGTATTTTTCTTTTTTTTTTTGCGCATTATCTGGGATGTAATCTGTTTCTCAGTTGAGCGTCCTAAGAGCACTTCTACTGTTGCAATGCCTTACCATTTTGCATTTGTTAATCATGTTGTGACATCAGGTCCTTAAACATGCAGAAAATGTTCCATCAGGAAATACAAGAAGTGGAGAAAACAACAACAAAGTTTTTCAATGTTTTACTCAAATAGCATCAAATAAGACCAGTAATCATAATACCCGCACATTTTGTACCATTTCTTTGCAAAAACGGATAATTCACCTTTTTAATCGTACAAAAATTCAACTCATTACTACAAACCTAGTACTTCACCGATCGAGTCCTATTTTGGCCCTCTGTTTCAACTTCTATTCAATTTCTCTCTGCGCACAATTGCGATTCTATTCATCGTTTTGCTTTTCTCGTACACCAAAGTGTACTGAAAGGCTACATGTTCACTCAAAAAACGAATTTTCGGTAGAAGGCTTGGAGGTTAAAGTCACATATACCAATCAACTCAGTTTGACGAATTAAGAAGATGTCTGTAGGTTTGTATGTATGTATGTCCGTGCGCAAAAACAGTTTACTCAGTTTTAAAGCACTTCCCATTGGCCGATTTTTCCGATTTTAGCTCGAATCGAACCGGAATTTTATCGCATTCTTTGCTATTCAAAATGGATTGAATCGGTCAAGGCGTTCCGGAGTTATGACCATTTCAATGATCCGGACCAGCACCGGTAGAACTGGCCGAATACAAAACTGAACCAAGCGCCATCATGCGATACATTAGACTGAGGCGATTTTTGTAACCTTTAGCATGGTTGACGAATTTTGTGCGGAAATCAACACTGGAGACCGGAAATTCCACGATATCAGCCTAAAATTCAAGATCGCGGCTGTATAATGGAGTTTTATGCCCTAAAACCATGCAATATCGGTATATTCGGTATGAGGAAGATGTCCGGAGTCCAAAAATGGCAATCAGAATATCCAAGATGGTGATTAAAAATCCAAAATGGCTGTTTCAAATTCAAGATGGCGGCTGTATAGTGGAGTTTCAGGATCTAATACCATGCAATATGGGTATATTGTGTATGGGAAGATGTCTGGAGTCAAAAATGGCGACCAGAATATCCAAGATGGCGTTCTAAAATCCAAGATGACGACTCCAAATTCAAGGTGGCGGCTGACAAATGGTATTTTAGGCTCTAAAACCATGCAATATGCGTATATTTGGTATGGCGAAGATGCTTGGAGTCTAAAAATGGCAACCAGAATATTCAAGACGGCGGTCTAAAATCCAAGATGGCGTCTGAAATTTCGAGAAGGCCGCTGTTTAATGGAGGCTTAGGCCCTAAAACCATGCAATATGGGTTTATTTGGTATAGAGAAGAAGTCTAGACTCCGAAATTGGGGACCTGAATATTCAAGATGGTGATTTAAATGAAATCCAAGATGGTGGCTGTTTAATAAAGTTTTAGGCTCTAAAACCATGGAATTTTGGTATGTTTGGTATGAAGATGTCCGCAGTCGAAAAATGGCGACCAGAATATCCAATGGCGGACTTAGATTAAAAGTCAAAATTCAATACTGAAGCTTTTCTTGAGAGTTTGAGGCTCAAACATCAAAGCTAGATAAACGATATTCACGGTGTGCCAAAAACCGTTATTAACAAATAAAAATGTCCACCGAAATGGCACCCGGCATTCGAAAGATATACTATTCTAGTATCTCCTCTGAAAATTTGAAAATCTTTCATCGAGGGAAACTAAAGGTTTTGTGATTTGAAGATTGTGAGCCTTTTCTATAGAATTTTCTTATATGAGTAAATATGCGCGCACGGTGTGCCTGGAACCACTATTAACTAATAAAAATATACATCATATTGCCACCCGTTATTCGAAAGATATTACATTTTAGCATCACCTCAGAAAAGTTGAAAATGTTTCATCGAGAGAAACAAAAGTTTTTACTGTTTGAAGGTTTTTCTCTATTTTCATAGAATTAGCTCACATTTGGCAATATTGTGATAGGATGTTTCAATGGCTTCTCAAATCATAAACAAATATTAATAAGTTTCACAAACAACATTCCAAAGATACAGCACTCAAACAACTTCTCTGGAAATTTGACAACATTTCATTGAAACGATCGCAAATTACAGTGGTTTGAAAATATAAGATATGATCAAGTATATTAAAAATGTAGTCTCTCTCTCTCTTCTTGGCGTAACGTCCTCATTGGGACAAAGCCTGCTTCTCAGCTTAGTGTTCTATGAGCACTTCCACAGTTATTAACTGAGAGCTTCCTCTGCCAATGACCATTTAGCATGTGTATATCGTGTGGCAGGCCCAAAGATACTCTATGCCCAAGGAAGTCAAGGAAGTTTCCTTTACGAAAAGATCCTGGACCGACCGAGAATCGAACCCGTCACCCTCAGCATGGTCATGGTGAATACCCGTGCGTTTACCGCCTCGGCTATATGGGCCCTTATTAAAAATGTAGTATCTTCATTGAATATTATTTCAATTTCTCATGTTAATCATTCCTCGCAATGAATATATATTTTGTAACTCATCTAAAACTTTGATTATATGTCACATTTTTTGCGATACTGTTACAAAACTCAGTAGGTGTCTTTAACGTGTTTATGGCAAAGTGATAGTATGCATATCTCCAATGAAATAGAAATCAGGCTTAAAATTGTTGTTACTGATGATCATTCAAATGAAATATTTCTGAATTCACGGCAAACACCTTAGTAACATAACGTATAAAAGCTGACTAGTAAAACGATTAGCATTTAGGTATACTTGAAAAGCTTCAATATTTAAAACATTAACAAAGCTTCCTACGAATACCAAAACCTTGGGCAGTTAATTCACTTTAACTCTCGTTTCACCATGAAACGTTTTCAAATTCATCGCAAGATACCTTGCTTAAAAACAAAAAAAAAAACGGTGTCAAACTCTTAGAAAGTTTATGTAATCAACGCCGTGAGCGTGCCACATTTTTATTTGTATTCGAGTAACAGGTAGAACTGTGGAACATTAATTAGATTCTCACATCATGGTAATTGACATTCCACTCAATGAAATGTTGTCAAATTTTCAGAGAAGTTGCTTGAATGTTGTTCTTTTGAAAGTTATGAACTCATTACACCGATCAGCACTAGTTCGCGTTATGAGATTAGAAAAAAATAATAGGGGTGTGGGACCCCAGAAACCCTAATGCGTATATCAATTGAAAACCCGAAGTTCTCAATTCAAACTTCGGTCTTGAACTGTGAAGTCCCGTTCCAATATTTTTCGAAAATTCTTTCACTATGACACTTCTAGGGTTCCAAAACCCTGTTCTTTTTTTCTCATCTCATAATACGAACTTTTTTTTAAATTTTGTTGAGCATTGTTATTATTTGTTTATGGTATTAAGAGCACCGTATGACAATATTCCCATATATGAGCTAATTCTATGAAAATAGAGGAAAATCTTCAAACAATCAAACCTTTGGTTTCCCTCGATAAAACATTTTCAAATTTTCGGAGGAGATACTAGAATAGTATATCTTTCGAATGCCGGGTGTTAGTTTGGAGTATATTTTTATTTGTTAATAGCGGTACCAGGCACACCGTGCGCGCATATTTACTCATATAAAAAAATTCTATAGAAAAGGCTCAAAATCTTCAAATCACAAAAACTTTAGTTTCCCTCGATGAAAGATTTTCAAATTTCCAGAGGAGATACTAGAATAGTATATCTTTCGAATGCCGTGTGCCATTTGGGTGGACATTTTTATTTGTTAATAACGGTTTTTGGCACACCGTGTATTATTTCTGGTGCCCTGAAATGGTTTTTTGTTTAATGTATGAAAGTGCGATATTTATCAACTTGAGTTTTGTTAAGATGTGTTTACGAAAGCACGAGAAAGGCGCCATCACTGCCAGGTGAATAAATTGATTTTTTTTTCATTACTTTCGTTACTCTCCCCTTCTTTAAGTAGTATTGAGTTCACTGAGAAAAGTCAAAGAAAAAATAATTATCATTTTTACTGTTTTTTATGAGTTTTGCAAATAAATATACTTAAAACTTCTAGAGAAATCTTCTAGAACACCTCCAGGAATTTAAGAAAACCTCCAGTAGCTAGAAGCTCCTCTGAGGATTCGTTGAGGATTTATTAAATGTCTTAGTATCCCTTCAGAATGCATCAATGTGCATGCATTTCTTTGAAATCCTATGATTGCTCTAGAGATTCTTTCGGGAATTCCCCTGGGTATTTTCTTGGTTCTTCTTCAGTAGTTTCTCAAGAAATTCATCTAAAAATTCATCTAACGAATCTTATAACTTATCAGTTGTTCTCAGAAAATTCTTTCGAAATTTCTCCCGGGATTTCTTAAGAGACTCTTGAACAAATTTCATGAAGAATTGCTACATCAGTTCATTCTTATGTTTTTCGTGCTCCTCCAGAAATATTGGCAGAATTTTTTAAAAGAGTTTTCCTTTTGGATTTTCTTAAAAAATTCTAGTAGAAATTAAAAAAAAAATCATCCAGGAACTTTTCCAGAGGTTTCTCCAAGGATTCCTCCAAATATTTGTTCAGAAGATTCAATTCCAGCAGAAACTTTTTCACAACGAATCGGAAATTTTCTCGGAAATTCCTCTGGGATTTTCCCAAAAATGTCAAAAACTTTTTATGAAATTATAGCTTCAATTTCTCGACAGGTATCTTTAGGTAGGTATAACTTTATTTCTCGGGGATTTTATGGAAATTTGTCTAGAAAACTCTCAAGAAGTTTTTCTAGAAGTATCCATAGGGGATTCTCCAAAAGATCGTTCTGGTATCCCTGCAGGCATTGCTTTGGATTTATTCAGACCTTCTTTCAGGCATTATTTCAGATTTTTTTCCAAAAATTCTCTCGACAATTCCTGCAGAAACTACTGAGTTTCCAAGACATTTTCCAAGAATAATTCTTCCAGATATTATTTCAAAGATTTCTAAATTCAAATCATTTATATCTATTTCTTCAGAAGATTAGTAAAGCATTTCTCCAGATTTGTTTTAATTGTTTCCGCAGAATTTTCCCAAGTGATAGTTTAGGAATTTAAGTGTACAAATCAATTCAGAAATAGTTTAAAAACATTTCCATGAGTTCCTTCAGAGGGGTCTCTAGAACTTCTTCCAAGAATTCCTTCAAAAATCCTCCAGGGATGCCTTAAAAATTTATTGAGGGATATCTTCAAGAATTTCACTATTACCTTTGTCTGCGATTTCTGCTGACATTTTTGCATGATTCCTGCCTGTAGAAATTCATCTGTGGGTTTTTCCAGGTAACCTTCCAGAAGCTTTAAAAGCATTGCAGATTTCCTCCATAAGTCACTTATGTATGTTTTTTTTTTCTGAGAGTTGAGCAAAGTTCTTCAAAATTGGACAAATTTTCACTTCTTTCGGCAAAATGCACTAGTTTCCACGTGATTATGCTTAATTTGGACGAATAAAATAGATTTTGATAGTATTTCATTGGTTTTGAGAGGTCTTGCCCTCTCCCACCCCCAACCACAGAGAACAGACGTCTATCTTTGCTTTGTGCCTTGTGTAAAACTTTGTAACGATCATATCAGAGTAAGTAGTTATGCTCCCGTTGCGTGGCGCTAGCATCCATCACTTACACTGCCGTGTTAAATAAAAAGAAAATCGGGTTAAGTACGGTTCCTTTGAATTCCACTAAGAATTTGCATCTTTTGACAGATACGTATTTCGACATGAGTCGAGTCAAGTACAAGACACTGAAGACGACCTTACAGTTGAGGTCGAAATACGTATCTGTCAAAAGATGCAAATTCTTAGTGGAATTCAAAGGAACCGTACTTAACCCGATTTTCTTTTTATTTACAGATATTCCCCTAACAAGCCCAGGTTAATCATCATCATCACTGCCGTGTTGTCATTTTTGTTTCCAGAGCTCGCCGTTTTTGGCCGTTTGGCGCTCGTGTCGCTTTGTGGGCTAGTGTATTTTAACGATGAATACTGCCGTCGTGGGGTTAAATCGACTTTTTATGTGGGCAGTCTCCGTTTCGACGTATTTTTGTTCGAGCTTAAATGTCTGTTCTCTGTGCCCCAACTACGCCACAAGTTGGTGCGTATGACTTCCAGTTTCGCCTTAAGAGGAATTTTCCAATGGAATACTTTGTGAAATTTCTGAATGAATACATAAGGGAGTTCAGGAAGAAAAAGCAGTACTAATTCCTGAAGGAATCAATGAAACCATTTCTTGGAGAATCCTTGAGTAATTTTTCAATGAATCCTTGGAGTTCCTAATAATTTTCCTCTATAAAAAAAAAACTAAAAAAAATCTTGAAAGAAGGAATTTTTAAAAGACTTTCTAATGGATTTTTTTGTGAAAGCTCCTTAAGAAATTGTCGAATGAATAACTGAATGACTCCCAGACGATAATTCTTAAAGGATCTTCTGAAAGAATCGCTGGTGGTTGTCGTTGCAAGATTTCATATTGCAATTTCTACAGAAACCCAACGGAATGAATCCAATGAAGGTTTTCCAAAAGGAATCCTCGAAGAAATTCCTTCAGGAATCTATTGAGGTATTTGAAGGAACCTCAGAAGCATATAGGAAACTAACGATCACTCTTTTCTATGGAGGCAGGAATGAGAACCCTATGAAAAACGTGACTCCGCGAAAATTTGCCATGGCGCAGCATAGACAAAGTGCACTTTTTTCACTTTTTCATATTGAATTCCGCATCGTAGAGAAACAAACGAGCACTTTTTGGAAAGAAAATTTACTTCTCTTTCATATGCGCTTAGATCCGGTAGGTACTTACGAACAATTTATATGATAAATTTAATTAGCTCTTGCTATGCCTCCGGCGGGCGATGTTCCGTATTTTTTGTTAGCTGGCCAATCCGGTGTCTGTCGGCGTGGGCATCAAGAATGATGATAATAAAAGCCATTACCAATGGAAAATAGCAACTACCGAGGCAAAATATTAGTTAATTCTGAAGACGAAAAATTGAATTTTTAATGTAAACACACGATTTTCTCCTCATCTCGCCTAGCGCCTCTACAATTGGGGGTCATTCGAATTATTCTATTGGAATTTTTTAAGAAATTACTGAGCAAATCCAGCATTTCTGATTTTCTGAAATAACCGCTGAAGATATTTTTTTTTAATTAAAACAAAAACTGGATAACTCTTGAAAAATGTATGCAGGAAACTGTAGAAGAACTACGAAAAGGATCCCCTGAAATAATTTCCAAAGTATCCATTGAACAATTTTGGAAGGAATTCATAGAATATTTATCATAGAAGTCTGTCAAACATTTGCGGAAGAAATTATTGAATGATTATCTTGATGACTCCTTGAAAAAAAAATGAAGAAATCTCTGAATCTGAATGAAACTTCTACAGAATTTTGCCGGTGAGTCCGTAGAAGATTTTTTAAAGAAATTCATGAAGGAATTACTAAGGGATTTTCAGGAAGATTTTCAGAAGGAAGAATTGCCAAGAAAATGTTTGGCAAATTTTCTTAGGTTACCGTTGGAGAAATTACTAGAGAAATCTTAAGTCCAATTATTGAAAGAAATTCTGATGAAATTTCTGCAGCAATTCTTGGAAGATGGAGAAAATAAAAAAAAAACTCTGAAAATTTTTACGAAGTATCCCGAAAGCGATCCATGACCAACTTTTGCCTGTGCGAAGAAATCTGTGGATGAGTTTATGAAGAAATTCATGGAAGGTTTTCTGAAATAATCCTTCGAGCAATTTCTGGAGGATTCATTTCATTTATTTAGTTAACATCAAATTCATGATAATACTGAATCAACAATAGTACGCCATAATACTCTATTTGCATCTGGAGCTCTCCAACAGCGGTCACGCCCAACAGTCGCCAGATCACGCTCCATCTGGTCCGCCCATCGTGCTCTCTGCGCTCCACGCCTTCTTGTACCAACCGGATGGTTAACAAACACCAACTTTGCAGGGTTGTTGTCCGGCATTCTAGCAACATGCCCTGCCCACCGTATCCTTAAGGGGTCATTCAAAAATGACGTCCATAGTTTAGGGGGGAGGGGGGTCTGAGAAAGTGTGACACTCCATGTATAAGGTATACGAAAAAGCGTGACAGAGGGGGGAGGGGGGGTCTAAAATTCCCGAAAAATGATGGACGTCATATTTGAATCGCCCCTAAGGCTTTGGCCACTTTCTGGATGCTGGGTTCGCCGTAGAGTGCAGCGAGCTCGTGGTTCATCCATTTCCACCACACACCGTTCTCCTGCACGCCGCCGAAGATCGTCCTAAGCATCCGTCGCTCGAAAACTCCGAGTGCTTGCAGGTCCTCCTCGAGCATCATCCATGTCTCGTGTCCGTAGAGAACCACCGGTCTTATTAACGTCTTGTACATGGTGCATTTGGTGCGTGAATGAATCTTTTTCGACCGCAGTTTCTTCTGGAGCCCAAAGTAGGCACGACTCCCACTGATGATGCGCCTTCGTATTTTACGGCTCACGTTATTGTCAGCCGTTAGCAAAGAACCAAGATAGACGAATTCTTCTACCACCTCGAAAGTATCCCCGTCTATCGTAACATTGCTGCCAAGGCTTGTCCTGTCTCGCTCAGTCCCACCTACCAGCATGTACTTTGTCTTAGCCGCATTCACCACCAGTCCGACCTTTGCTGCTTCACGTTTCAGGCGGGTGTACAGTTCTGCCACCGTTCCAATTGTTCTAGCAATAATATCCATGTCATCAGCAAAACAGACAAATTGGCCGGATTTCGTGAAGATCGTACCCCGGCTGTTGAGCCCGGCTCGTCGCATAACACCTTCCAGGGCGATGTTGAATAGTAGGCAGGAAAGTCCATCACCTTGTCGTAGTCCCCGTCGAGATTCGAATGAACTGGATAGTTCACCCGAAATCCTTACGCAGTTCTGCACACCGTCCATCGTTGCTCTTATCAGTCTAGTCAGCTTCCCGGGAAAGCTGTTCTCGTCCATAATTTTTCATATCTCTGTGCGGTCGATACTGTCGTATGCCGCTTTGAAGTCGATGAACAGGTGATGCGTTGGGACCTGGTATTCACGGCATTTCTGGAGGATTTGCCGTACGGTGAAGATCTGGTCCGTTGTCGACCGGCCGTCGATGAAACCGGCTTGATAACTTCCCACGAACTCATTTCTGGAGAAATTTGTGTTAAATTTTCTATAGGATCACAAGGAAAAATACCTCAAGGGATGTTCGGTGGATTTGCTGAAGAAATCATTAGAAGGTTTTCTAGAGGAATCCCTGTAGGAAGAGTAAGTGAATATTTCTTGAAGAAATTGAATTATTGGAACCTTTAAGGAGGAATTTCTGCAGTAATTTATGAACGAATCCATATTAACTATTCCTGAAGGAATTCCTGAAGACATCTCTTATCAATTCTCTGGAAGCATTTTTGAGGGAAACTTTGGAGGAATTCGTCCTTGACCGTTTTCAAGGATGTTGAGGCATCCCTCGAAAAATTTCTCGAAGAAACTTCGGAGGAATTTTAAAAAGAATATTGCGTCGTTTTGCGTATCCAATATTTGGGAAAAATATTAAAGAATTCTGAATGTCTAATTCTCTGAAGTAGATTTTATGAAACAACGCCGAAGGTAATAAAAACAATGATACATGAAAAAACTGTATGAAAATCAATGAAAAAATTATAGGATAAGCCCTGGATAAGTTTCGGAATCCTTGGAGAGATTTTTGAAGATTTATTTGGAAGATATACTAAGGGATTCCTTGTATAAGTTTTAAAAGAAATTCTTAGATAAATTTCTGAAAGACTTATTGGTGGAACCCGTGAAAGAAGGAATTTCTACAGAAATTTCTGAACGAATCAGTAATAGATATTCTCCAAAGAATTCATTAATGTTTTTCTAAAAGAAGCCCTTAGAAATTTTTTGGAAGAAACTCTGGAGAATTTTCTCGGAAGAATCTCTGAAGGAAACATTGAAGGAATTTCAAAACGACTACATGAAAGATTTTGTAAAGAAATCACCCTTTTCAATTCGTAAAATAATCTATGGAGGTTTTTTTTATAGGAATCCAAGGATGTTTTACCGGGAAAATTCATGAAAAGTTATTTTGTGGAGGAATCTGTTGAGGAATTCAAGAGTCCTGAGAAATTCCTCCACGGAACATTTCTTGATGAAATCCTTCATTAGAAATTGGCCATGGGATTTTTTTTCGAGGATTTCATTCATTTCTGCAGCGATTCTTTCTGAAATTCTTTCTGAGAATGATCTGGAAATTTTCACCACATGCTAAGACCACTCAGCACCTAGAATGTGTAAGACCTACTCATAAGTGCATAATTGCCAGACTACACAAAAAATGTGTGTGCTGATCGGTTTTAGGGTGCAGGCATTTCAACAAACGATCATCCGGAGATTCCTTTTAGGAACTCTTCTAATTGCAAGATTTTTGTTAGCAAAAAGATCTTTGAGGAAATCTTTCAGAAATTCCCCAAAATTCCTTTAGAACTTTCAAAGTTTTCTCCTAGCAATTCCTCCAGAAATATTTATTTAAGGTTCCTTAAAACACATTTTTCATAGATTTCCTCGGTAATTGCGTTTTTTTTTTCAGAAACTCTTCCTGGACATTCCTTCAGGGATACCTTTAGATTTCCTTCATGAATTCAGTAACAAATTTTGAAAACGACGTATAATCAATGCTATAAACCATTGATTATACGTCGTTTTCAAAATTTGTTATTGAATTGCTCGAAGGATTACTTTAAAAAGACCTGAAAAATTCCTCAGGGGTTTCTGCAGATTTTTTTTTTTTTTCAGTTATTCCGTCAGATATTTTATCTGATGATTATTTCAGAAATTCCTTCAAAAATTATTTCAACGTTTTTCTTCAGTAATCCGTTCTGGTTCCTTCACGAACACTTGCAGAGAAGCCGTCAGTTATGAATAGTCCCTATTTCAAGAGTTTCTGAGGACTTTCCAAGAAGTTTCTTTAGGTTTTATTCTAGGTTTTTCTACAGAAAACGTTCCTACGATTTCTTCAGCAGCTTTCATTGAATTTCTTCAAACATTCCTCCATGTATTTTCACAAGAATTGCTGCAAAGATCTCAACAGGAATTTGACTGGAGATATCTTCAGAAATTCTTTCAGGAATTCATTTAGAAATTGCTGTTGAAACTTTTTTATAAATTTAATGAGCAATTCATTCTGGAGTTTCTACAGGGATGTTTTCTGAAATATCTTTAGGGACTTTTTCAGTATTCCAATATTATCTTTAAAAATTTCAGCAAGGATCTTTTTAAAAAAATCTCCATAGATATATTCTCCTGGTTTTGTTTTGAAGTTCTTTCACAGCTATTTGACTAAACATTTATGGATGGACAAACCATCTAAATAATTGTCTTAGGGGGCAATACTAGAGTCATTTCCATGCATTTGTTTATGAGTTAGACTCTTTGAATCTTGTGAATTAATTTCCAAAGTCTTGCGGGCAATGGACTAGTGATGTAGTGGACGGGCCTCAAAGCGGCAAATTTGGGCAAACCGTGGTTTTACCGCCTTCAACTAGTGAAACAGTATATTTTAGTCATCAAAGTAAAACACTTGGGTCCTTATTTCATTGCATACCTTGTTAAAAGTGTGTAACAAAAAATCCTAAAAATGCGCATTTTATTTTCGATATCAGGCCCCACGTTTAATAACTGAATCGAAAAATTAAATGAAACATTACAAATGCACAAAACACAAACATGCAACAGATAACATTAATTGTGCCCAGTTATCAAAATAGATAACGAAGTCCAATCCCAGGACGACGTGATGAGGTTTCATTATTGTTGTTGTTCCATCAGTCATCCTAGAATTCTATTTTGTTTGGCAGTTTGCCTTTTAGTTTGCTGCATTTGACGCTGCATGCATAGCTTGTTTTGGCTTAGGAATTTCTAATCCTAAGGGGCATCCTGATTTGGGCAACAACACAAGACCGTCTACAATTTGATGTCCGTGTTAGGGGATGGCTTGCGTGTTTTATACTGGATCGCTCCTGAAATGTTTGAAACGCTACAAATGCACATTAAATATAGGGACAGTTTCACAAGCCAGAGTATAGCATACGATACAAAAATATGACTAAATGCAAACGTAATAAGTGGCAGGTCTTGGTTTAGCAGTGGCCGAAAAAGATCTTGAAATAAGGACAAAAAGCTTGGTATTCCTAATCTTCTACACGATATTGACTGGTTTGAAACAGTGGGGATTTGATTTTTTCGTCAAGCAAAACTTTGAATTTAAAAATGACTAGGGAAGTGGAACCATCTCGGCAGGGGACCTATTTTGGGAACTTTTCTTCTATAACTCAGCCAATGCTTAACCAATCGGCCCAGCCAAGGACTGAATGTCTCTCAAATAAAGATAAATCAATCAATCAATGAACCAATCGACACAATTTTTGAAACGCGATGAGATGCGTATAGCATCAAGCCGTGTACAAAATTTTAATTCGTCGAATTGACTGAGTTATAGCGAAGAGTGCCCAAAATACCGGCCGCTACCCAAGTGGTTCGCTACCCTAGTGCAACAAAACTAAATACACGCACTGCACAAATGACATGAGATATATTGCAATATATTTAATATTTGTCGCAGAAGAGGTTTGTGTCCCAAACAGAGTTAAAAAAAATCAATACAAAGTTTTTGCCTTTCTCGTACACTAAGTGTACTGGAAAGGCTATATGTTCACTCCAAAAATGACTTTTTGATAGGAGGCCCGGAGATTCGAGTCACATATATCAATCAACTCAGCTCGACGAATTGAGCTGATGTCTGTGTGTGTGTATGTGTGTGTGTATGTGTGTGTGTGTATGTGTACAAACGAACTCACGTCACTTTTCGGCATTAAATCTCAACCGATTTTAATGACCGACGGTTCATTCGACGCGGAATCTGGTCCCATTGTTTGCTATTTAAAATGGTTCGGATCGGTCCAGCCGTTCCGGAATTATGGCCATTTAGGCGTTCCGGATCGGTACCCCAGGAAGGGGCTAGATATGAAAATGCAACAAAGCCGCGCATGCGACACATCAAACCACGGCATTTTCGATAATATGATGAACGGTTAGCAAGAAAATAGTCTCAGACCATATCTGAACCGGTAATGTTCCGGAACCGGTTCCGAAGGTCCTACCAGAAGTGGCCAAATATAAAAGTAAACCAAACCCATACATGCGACTCATCAAATCGCAGCTTTTTCAATAACCTAATGAACGGTTAACAGGAAAATAGTCTCAGATCATATCTGAACCGGTAGTGTTCCTGAACCGGTTCCGGGCGTCCCGCCGGAAGTGGACAAATATAAAAATTAAACAAACCCATGCAAGCGACACGTCAAATCGCGCCCTTTGCGATAACCTGATGAACGGTTAGCAAGAAAATGGTCTCAGATCACATAAGAAACTACCAGTGTTCCAAAACCGGTTCCGGAGGTCCCGCCGGAAGTGGCCAAACATTACAGTGGAGCAAACCCAGGCATGCGACACATCAAGTCGCGGCTTTTTCAATAACTTAATGAATGATAAGCAAGACAACCTAAGATTCTACCGGTAGTGTTCCGGAACCGGTTCCGTATGTCCCGCCAGATGTGGCCAAATATAAAAGTGAACCGAACCCATGCATGCGACACTTCAAATCGCGGCTCCTTAGGCGACCTGATGAATGGTTAGTGAAAAATAGTTTTAGACCATATTTGAGACAACCGGTGGTGTTCCGGAACCGGTTCCGGGTTCCCTCCGGAAGTAGCATAGCATAGCATAGCATGAATACTTGCACAAATCTTGGATGGAGTTGCAAAGTTGAATATTTCCATTGACATTGCTGATGTCGCTACTATCTACAATGCCATAGATTCACTCAGCTCCACACACCTGGCCAAGTCCTTGCAAGCATTTATAAATCCCTTCATCAACTTAGAAAGAGCCCAGAACTGAAGCATCTTCCAATAGATGAAAGGATGTTGAAAATAGCGAATTTTCAACTTATATGCAGTTATAAAGTAAATATACTGAAGTAGAATTATTTATTCTGCTATTCTGCTATTATCAACGCATTCCCTGGCTTTCGCCCATCTGCGTTGTCTTTTCACTAGGCAATACGTCTACCAATTGATGTTTATGGGCTTGCCGGACCAAGTCATGTAGCTAAGCCAAACACCCCACCTACAACTGTTGGGTAGGCACCATTGTCCCGCCCACTGGTCTTTTACAGCTAGTTGTAGGTGCATGTGTGCGTGTAAGTATTGGAGTGTGTGTGTCAGTGTTGGTGTATTGTAGGCGCCAACTCGTTCTAATCCACTCTGATAGCTAACACCCTATTGAACCATTACCCTTAAATTTGGCAATCTATGAAATAGAATGAGTTAAACGCCTGTAAAAAACAATCAGTTAAATCAAACAAGGAATATTAGTATTAAAGCGAAGATACAACGAAGCAACGCCCCGAAGCTCGAGAGCACAAACCCCAAGAACCAAATGACAGGCAGCACCGATAAATCGATCGACTGGCCACCATCAGTGAATAACCAATCGAGCGAACCCCCAGCACAAACTGCCACCAGCTCTCCCGACCTGCGCCCAACAAATCCGAGGCTCAGCCCAGCCTTAGCTTCACATTAAAACCAAAATCTAGATTACAGAGCACAATACTTCCCAAGTAACCACGCAGCTCGAGCCGCAAATCACGCACAACACGGCACAAATAAAACAAACACTACCCCGCCCGTACAACCGAAACCGACCTAGAGTAGAGAAGGGTCTCTTTCCACTCCAACCCGGACTCAACTGCACCCACAGGGCAGCGCACCTCACCCACACAGCACTCATTCATGCATCACTGTCCGAGCCGCACGGTCACCTGGGTTGAGTCTATCTGCATGACCTCGCCCAACCCGTAACGCAGAGTTTTCCTCTCTTGCATTACAAAGTACTCCCTCTTCCCAAAAGTCTGTGCGTGGTATAAATGAAATCTTAAGGCTGATGAAATCGTCACCAATACAACCGCCAACACTGAGCACTCAATGATATCGGCCTTATCAACGACGACCCCCTCAGTCCCAAACCCAATTATCCCACACTACCCAAGTAACCACCCTGCTGAAGCCGTATGCACCGCACGCAAAAAGCACACACACACCGACACGCACCACCCAACACAAACCACCAAGGCCGAACAAAGGCGTAAAGCGGTGCCACCACTGCTGAATCACGACTTTTTCAGTATAATTCAGCAATCGTAGATCCATTCCTCGACCCTACTCAGCCCTAACGGTCTATAGCAATGCCTGTCAATATATGCGCATAACACATGCAACCCCTACACCCTAACAGTATGGTCACTTGGGTATCCCTGGGTTTTGACATGATGGTCAGGGATCACAGCCATCAAAACGTTCCACACTTTATCAGGGCTTACGACCTGTAGACATGATGATTTCTCAATAGTTTCAAGCCCTTTCGGACCTTCCGCTATTGGAGACCATGATAGCGGTGTTCGGTTCCGGGTTCCCTCCGGAAGTGGCCAAATATTATTTTTTTTGTCTTTATTAACGAGATTTTTAACTCGAAGCTAGTTCATCTCGGGACCCTTCCCTTCCGAAGGAAGAACCTACGTTTTGTGAATATGTCGGGAGTGGGATTCGATCCCAGGCCCTTGACATGATAGTCTTGTGTTCTAACCATCAAACCAGGCCCGCTCCACCACCAAATATTTAAGTGAACCAAACCCATGCATGCGACACGTCAAATCGCGGATTTTCCGATAACCTGATGAACGGTAAGCAAGAAAATAGTCTCAGACCACATAAGAAACTACCGGTAGTATTCCAAAACTAGCGTTGGGTGCTTCGTCGGAATTCAAAAGTGAGAAAAATTAAAGCAAGCGATAGATATCTTGACAAAACTAAGACGATCTCATCCAATCACACCATTTCAGATTCCTGAGGTGTAATAATGCAGAAGGATGGGTCAACGTTGTATGGGAAAATTAAAATTTAATCATAATAACTCCGAACAAACTTTTTCAATTCTCTTTCGCGTCTGAAATGATTGCGTAAAATTTTTGTGCGACTGGTTGCTCCCTCACGCATTGTAATGTGGTTGAAAGTTGAATGGGATTCAGTATGAAAAATTTCAGTTACTTGCATGTTTTTGTCAAATTTTACATGCATCTTGTAGCCAATGATAATAAAATATAGCGTGTGTAGAAGTGTGTAGAAAATACTTTGTCGAAAATCGTTAAGGTATCAGTGTTTGTGAAAAAGTTGTATCGTCTTGGTGTTGATCGGCCTCCAGTGATAGTGAAGGAGGTCAAGCTGTCAACTGAGAGGTCTGATATTTTTCAGCCATGCCTATACGTCGAACATAACGTCGGAATATGTGCCATCAACAAGTTTAAAGTCAATTCAATGATGGCTCTGATAAAATTCTAAGTAGAGTATTCTCATGATTCAGGAACATTTCAGCTCACGTCAACGGAAACGTCATGAGTACATATTCGACGAGAAAGGCACTATCATCACTAGGTGGATCAACCCGGGTTTTTTTCCTTCTCATCGTCTAACTGTTCTCATATGAATATACTAGCGTGGTTCAAAAAATTGTTTTTGCTCCACACCGCTTATTCGATTCGTAAACAGATTCTAAGCCTTCTCCCAAAAAATGAGCTGAATTGGTTGAAAACTGAGAGTGCACAAGCTCTTCAAAGTTTGTATGGGAATTACTATGGTAAAAGGACGTTTTTCATTCAATTGACCGTAGCATTTCCCCAAGTGCCCTAGAGTGTTAGTTGACCCTTGATGCTCCTAGACTACTCTTTCAGTTACAACTTTTCTGAAGATTACATTCAAATCGGGTGCCTCAATAATTAGTTATTGATTTTTATCCATAATGAAAATCTTTGATCATGATAATTACACTATTCGATGGGCATCACTGAAATTTGCCTTTGAAACATAGTAGTCATGATTTATGTGTGCTATCTTTGACGCCATGTGCAGCAATGTTGCCTGCTGGGAAGCTGAACGATGACTGTTAAAGTTTCTGCGGTTGGATAAAAATCGATAAAAAAATAATGAGCCGTCCGATTTGAATGTGGTCTTCGGCAAAGTTGTAGCTGATAGAGTAGTCTAGGAGTACCAAGGGTCAACTCACCCTCTAGGGCAATTGGGGAAATGCTGCGGTCAATTGAATGAAAAACGTACTTTTCCCATAATAATTCCCATACAAACTTTGAAGAGCTTGTGCACTCTTAATTTTCAACCAAATCAGCTCGATTTTTGCAGGTTACGGCAGAATCTGGTTACGAATCGAATAAGCGGTGTGGAGCAAAAACGATTTTTTGAACCACGCTAGTATATACATACATAGAAAAAAATCTAGCATAACATTGTGCATTAACTCACCACCAAGTTTTCTTATGTATTTCAGTTTTTCAAGTATGTAACTGAATTGCAGTAACCGAAACTGTCTCGATGTTCGTGTCTTGACACAGAAAAAAACGAACGATATCAACAGCAAGGGTGCCAATTTGCTGTGACTTGCGCTAGGTAAATAGGTAGGCAGCACTGCACTGTAACGGTATCCTTACGACAAATTCCAACAGGAAGCTAGTTGTGTTTGGCACCAAGTACGCATGCCAGGAAGTGGGACGTCCTCGACCGGGGTAAAAGTTTCGAAGCGCACGCGCACTAGCGGAACTTTCAACTAGAGGAGGAATTTCAATTCAAGAAGCTATTCTCGGCGAGGAACCCCGATCCTTGTTCTAGAAAAGGAATAACAAAAACCATGCACGTGCCCATCATTCAAATGAGTGAGCTGTTGTGGAGGGTGTAGGACGACGGACTTTCAACGACGACGACGATGGGAGTGATGCTATCGGAATCAAAAGATCTCGCTAGCTTCGAGGACGATGGGTGGAAGGTGATATCGGAAAAGAATAGGGTGAAATGGGGTTGGAGTCCGTGAATATCTACTTTCTGGCATTACGTTCCAACAGGGAGAGGTACTTCTTTTCGACTGGGAGTTCAACCCGTTACTCTCAGCATGGTCTTGCTGAATGCCCACGTGGGTCTCCCACTTGCAAAACTTGGAAATATTTACCACAATTTCCCCTAATAAATTTGACGTTAAGAAGTCCAAAGAAAGCAACGGACGCGCGGGCGCGCGACAAGGACCTCTCGTTCGCGTGCGATGAACAGTCAGCTTTCCTCCCGAAGGCATAGTGTATCGAATCGTGTCCACTCCAATCCAAAGACCGACATGCAGGATGAAACGTGAATAAAGGACACACGGCGAGACCGGGCAGATGTTTCTATATAGTTTTGCTGCTGTCCCTAGCTGATGGATCCTGCTGGATGGACTGGACACGCGTGATGCCCGTCCAAAATCGATCAATGAGCTGCATGTGTCTGAGTGCGGTGGTGATGATGATGTTGTTCCAGAAGAGGATTCAGGTGTTCCAATCGTAAAAAAAGATTGAGGATTTAGTTCAAGCAAAACTAACTGAGAAAGCAAAGAAATAACTCTTCAGTTGTACAGGGGATAGACAAAATGATCGGGACAGGCAAAATTTTCACTTTTCAAAAAATGTTCAACTAGCTGCAACTTTTCGAAAAGTGCATCGAATACTCTCAAATTTTTACTGTAAGTTCATCAACTAGTTGTGTATCAGTGGTCAAAATTTGGGAACGGTCGGGCCATTTTCCACGAAGTTATAAAAATTCTTGAAAAAGGTAAAATGATCCGATAGCCAACTTTGAGCTACTATATCTCCGGATTTAATGAACGGATTGGAATGAAATTTTGACCATTTATGACTTATATAATGAACTCGAAAAAACATTCGACTTAACATGAAATTTTTAACAAGAGAAAAAGTTATATCGGTTTTATTTTTTTCACGAGTTTTTAGAAAATTGGTCTATTTTTAATATGTATTCCATAACTTTTTCAATTTGTTGGCGGATATTTTGTTACTTTCCTTCAAAACACATTTATATATAAGTCAACTAGAGGGGAATTAAATGAACTATGATTTGCATCTTGAATTTTGAAACGATGTTGAAGTTTTGGATAATTTGGTGTTTTATTTGAAAAATAATCTAATCGTAATAATTTTCTTCCGTGTAAAGAATTTTAAATTAAATCAACGGTTTTTCATAGCTCATTATATAAGTCATAAATGGTCAAAATTTCATTGCATTCGGTTCATTGAATCCGGAGATATAACAGCTCAAAGTTGGCTGTCGGATAATTTTACCTTTTCCAAGAATCTTTATAACTTTGTGAAAAATGGCCCGATCTTTCTCAAATTTTGACCACTGATACACACCTAGTTGATGAATTCACAGTAAAAATTTGAGAATATTTGATACACTTTTCGAAAAGTTACAGCTAGTTTTACATTATTTGAAAAGTGAAAATTTTGCCTGTCCCGATCATTTTGTCTATCCCCTGTCCATTTCGCATTGTAGAACGAACTAAGCCACACTTAATCCACGCGACTTAAATTTTATCTTGCACTTGATCCACCCATTTCATGTCGTATTTGCCATCAAGGGCGCCAACATTTTCGCACAGAATGTTCAATGCATTTCGCTGCTCTTACATAGGGTTACCCAACAAGGTGCTTTCATAATACAGCACTATAAACTGGACAATAACGAGTTCAGATGATCAAAAGACATAAGGGCATTGGTTCCCTTATTTAGCATGTGATTACCATATTCATCCTACTAAGAACAAAGGATTGAAGCGCAGTTTGTTTTTTTTTTTTATTCACTTCGTTTCTGTATTCACGGCGATTATGTACAGGGGATAGACAAAATGATCGGGACAGGCAAAATTTTCACTTTTCAAAAAATGTTCAACTAGCTGTAACTTTTCGAAAAGTGCATCAAATATTCTCAACTTTTTACTGTAAGTTCTTCAACTAGTTGTGTATCAGTGAACAAAATTTGGAAAAGATCGGACAATTGTTCACGAAGTTATAAAGATTTTTGAAAAAGATAAAATTATCCGATAGCCAACTTTGAGCTGTTATATCTCCGGATTCAATGAACTGATTGCAATGAAATTTTGACCATTCATGACTTATATAATGAACTCTGAAAAACATTTAACTTAACTTAAAATTTTTAACAAGCGAAAAAGTTATAGCGATTTTATTATTTTCACGATTTTTTAGTAAATTGGTCTATTTTTAATATGCATCCCATTACTTTTTCAATTTATTGGCGGCTATGTTGTTACTTTCCTTCAAAACGCATTAATATATAAGTCAATTAGAGGGAAACTAAATGAACTATAATTTGCATCTTGAATTTTGAAACGTTGTTGATGTTTTGAATAATTTGTTGTTTTTTTAGAAAAATAATCTAATCGTTATAACTTTCTTCCGTGTTAAGAATATTAAGTAAAGTCAATGGTTTTGCATAGCTCATTATATAAGTCATAAATGGACAAAATTTCATTGCATTCGGTTCATTGAATCCGGAGATATAACAGCTCAAAGTTGGCTATCGGATAATTTTACCTTTTTCAAAAATCTTTATAACTTCGTGAAGAATTGTCCGATCATTTCCAAATTTTGTCCACTGATACACAACTAGTTGAGGAACTTACAGTAAAAATTTGAAAATATTTGATGCACTTTTCAAAAAGTTACAGCTAATTGAACATTTTTTGAAAAGTGCAAATTTTGCCTGTCCCGATCATTTTGTCTATCCCCTGTACATGTTATGCCTGGAGACCACCCTACTCAAACGTAATTCAAATTTCTCCCAAACCCAAATACATACATACAGGTACCTAAGTGAAGATATTTATACGAAAGTGATAACCATGCCCTAAACACTGTCCCGGAGTAATTGCGGTCGACTTCTGGCTCATAACTTATGGCGGCGGCCGGCGCATCTCACGTGAGTGCAATTGCTTTCGTTCGTCCGTCCGTCCGGCGAAAAAATGCATTTTCCCACACACCATTCACGGAATTGTTTTGGCTGGCTCATAAATATTCTGAACCCGCGCAAAGAAACAACAAGTGCGCAGTACACCGTGAGTGTAGGAACCCTCTGACTCTGACGCGACGCAGCTCGGATCGTCTTCGATTTATGTTTACGGGAAGGTAATGCTTTCGGAAAGTGATTCAAATGCAGAGGAGACCCTGGTCAAACGGAACACCTCACACTCGTACTCGCTTCAGCCTTCAGCACGCATGTTGTTAAGCGATTTGTGGCCAAATTCGGTCATGTCGTGGTCGTTTGCAATAAATAATTTGAATGGGTCTCCCCTTCGCACTGGCACGGCTTGTGGGTCAGAGGCGTAACAAGGGCAGCCTGAAGACTATAGGCATGTTGAGGACACGGGAATCATACTGAATACACTCAAACATTAATTGGAACACTTATTTTTAAATTAGTGTTCCCATTTTTTCCACAAAATGGACAACAGATTTTTTTTCTGGAAAACATGGACTGCAGAAAAGCAGTTCAGAGCAACGACCTCAATGAACAACAAAAGAATTACACGTTTTCGCATTTCTCTACCACGTGGCACTAACAGAATAGCTCTTAGGATTGTGTCACAAACACTTGCATCGATATAATTGGTAATACATTCGAAGATTTATTCCAAAATATCTAGAGGTATTTAAAAAAATCATATTGTTTTCGGAAAAAACGTTGAATTTTTTTTCTAGTATACCTCCATTTGTTAGGATTTGTTGTCTAGGAATGCTTCCTAGAATATCTTCAGGAATAGGGACCCTATAGCCACAGCTGTGAAGGCGTGGGTATTTAGCATGATCATGTTGAAAGTGACAAGTATGTTTCCTGGTCGGCACAGGAACTTTTCATAAAGAACAATTCCTTGGGCATAAAGTATTTTTGCGCCTGTCACACAAAAGACGCATGCAAAATGATCATCGGCAGTGGAAGTTTTCAGTTAATAATTGTGGAAGCGCTCATAGAACACTGAGAAGCAGGCATTGTCCCAGTTGGGACGGTACGCTAACAAGAAGATCTTTAGGAATACCTCTTGGGATTGTACCAGAAATACTTCCTTTTTCATGTTAACCTGCAGAGATATCATCAAATATATTTCCACTGTCTGGAATCCCAAAAGAATCTCTGGAGGATTTTGCGAAGGAATTCCAAGGCTCAAGGACAAAAACACAGAAAACCCAAGCAACACACATGGTTACAAAACAGTGACGGCAGCGTATGTAGGGGTTACACAGAAGTCACTGTGACTCACAGCGCAATCCTTACATACGCTGCCGTCACTGTTTTGTAACCATGTGTGTTGCTTGGGAAACAGACGTAACACTTCGAACATTTTTGGATTCAAATCATAGTCACAAAAACGTGTTCGCCCAATGCCAAAAGAACAGCTAACCATTAACTAGGTGGCGGCAGTGGGCAATCGTCAAACTCGAACAAAACCGATGCGGCGCCACGGATGATCAGTTGGCCGACTATCAAGGCCGTTAAATCGGTGTACGATGGGAAATATCAGAGTGTTAGGTTTGTTTTGCATTTTTTTTTTCAGATTTGTCTCATGCAAGCTAAGGCGCTGTCCATAAACTACGTAGACTTATTTTTGATCATCTCAGACCTCACCCCCTCCCCCGCCGGGCTCATTGTCCTAGTCTACCTTTTCGTTCCAATGACTGATTCTGCCAAATCGTTTTCATCAGGAAAATTATCAGAAAACAGTTTTGAAAAAAGTTTAATACATATTTCGGGGAAATGGTTCATTTGGGAATCGTTTTTCGGGGAAAAACTTTCGGGGAAATTTCATTCGGGGAACTGGTTATCGGGGAAATGTCGCACAATCATCTGACTGTTGTCTACATGAAAATTGCCTTATCTAGATCAAATTAGAGTTCGTTATACGCGCCTTAAACTAGTTGGGGGATTCGCCAAACTCATGGAGATCTTCAACTGCTGAGAATATACGGACCAGAGATGCATTTTGAACGCTCATGTGCCGTGAGCGTGCCTTAAGTGTTCCCTGATTGCTCTCAAGTGCGTGTTCACACTTTCGAACAAAATTTAGGTAACTAGATGGCTCACGCAACGGTGTTCAAAAGTGACAGTTCAGATCTAAAGCCAGTGATTTGTCAACCGAATGTAGGTGTTCGACGCGACTGCGTTTACTAATTCAACTTATCACCAATTACAATTTATTGGTT